>NC_069504.1:1109566632-1109866632 GCF_027579735.1 Bombina bombina
TAAACCGCCGCTACTTACATTATCCCTATGTACCCCTAATCTGCTGCCCTAACATCGCCGACCCCTATTGTGGCAAACCTAGCCACTTCTGGACTATAACGTAAGAAAGGTTGTCTATAGGCTGTATATTGTGCTATGTAGATGTGACAGACCCTTCTGTCAGCACTGAAAGAGTTAACTGTGTTCAGCTTTAGCCTCAGCTATTGTGCACTGTCATTAATGTTATTGATACACAGTCCATTGTTTAATCAACCTCAGAGAGCAGACCCTAGATGATAAGGAAAGCCAAGTGTGTGTCTGTGTTTAAATTGTTATCAGCTTGAGCAAGGTATTCTATTGTATCATGTAAAAGGGCGTGTTCCCTCCATCTAATGTACAACATTCTTTCAACCCCCCTTCTGGGGGGGTCAGACCTGCATAAATACTGGGCATATGAGCCTTAATAAAAGTCATTCTGTTTAAAACCTGAAAACTGGCTGGGTTGTGAATTGCTGATTCCCTATGCAGGACATTGTTCCCTGGTGTTAACCCTTGGTATCCGGTTGGTACCGTTACAATTGGTGGCAAGCGACGGAATGAACCTTATCGCCCAGAAGAGCAACTACACAAGCCAGTAACCTCAGGAAGAGGGGGATTACTACAATACTGACTAAGATGGAAGGAGTACCAGGGACCGAAGTGAATGGAGATGGATTATTCTAAGCTAAAGAGACAAACGTAAAAGGAACTGCTAGAAGCCAGGGGAAAGATAGGCAGCAGCAAACCCAAGGCTATATTAATTGCTGAGCTGATGGAGGGAGACAGAGCTCGCAGCGCTACGCCTCCAGCAGCCATGGAGGAGACCCTATACCAGAGGGAAATGAGGACCAGGCTGGAATTTTTACCCCAACCTGTACCACGGGATATGCTATCCGTGGTAATGGCAGATGTGCAGGAGTACGTGATGGCACACAGTCCGCGGAATGCATCCTCCCGAGCAGAATCCATTTTGGACGCACTCAGCAACCCAGTAAGACCCAAAATCCCATACCATGCATTTAAAATGTTTTGTGAGGAGAAGGATGAGATTGATGGGTATTTACAGGATTTTGAGAGACTGTGCGAGTTACATGATTTGGAGCAGTCCGTATGGGTGCCGGTGCTAGCAGGCAAGCTAGCCGGTAGGGCAGCGGAAGCGTATCGCGCTGTACCCAGGGAGGACAGCAAGGATTACGCTAAAGTGAAGAGAGCGATCTTGGAAAGATATGCCATTACCTCAGAGGCATACCGGCGCAAGTTTAGAGGCCTGCGCAAGCCAGAAAGAGATTCACATGCAGAGTGGGCCCACAAGCTGGATCAAGCATCTCAAGGGTGGATACAGGCCAGCCAAGCTACCACCATGGAAGAATTGCGACAACTGATGCTGTTGGAGCAATTCTTTAACGGCTTGTCCCCAGAAGCCCAAGAATGGGTGAGAGATCGAAAACCCCTCACCTTAACCGAAGCAGCCAGATTAGCAGACCAGCATTTTGATGCCAGGAGGCACCATGGACTACAGCCTAACAACGGACGGGCTAATATACAATGCCACACCTGCAAGCAGTGGGGACATATGGCACGTGAGTGCACCCAAAATCGGAGCAGACAAGCTTGGAACCAGGTCAGACAGAACCTGGCCCCAAGGGCGGCTGCTCACCATTACCAAACGGAGCCAGCCGCTCATGAGGTGTTGAGCACCCAAGCCGAGGAACCCCTGGGAATTCTGCATGAGGTGATGTCGGTCCGGGCCGCCGATAACTGGCAACATCCCCGCCAGCTGGGGACCGTAGAGGGGAAGGAGGTCCAGGGACTTCGGGATTCGGGAGCTACTTTAACCCTGATAGCTCCCCATTTGGTGCCGGATACAGTACACACGGGCGGATCCGTGGCAGTACGAGGGGCAGGGGGAGCGGTATACCGATTGCCCACTGCTAGAGTGGAGTACAGACCCCCAGTCACCCCAGCAGCGGCCAGTTACCAGCCCCCAGCGCACCGCTATATCACACGGCCTCTGGCCACGAACTACCCTCAGAGAGCCCGGTTCAATTCGCGGGGCTACTCACAACCTATTCGGTGCTTTGGATGTAAGCGACTAGGGCACAAAAGACCAGAGTGTCCCCTAAACGCAGCAAATCAAGCACAGTCCTGGAGAAGACCCGCCGGCGGAATCCCACATAATCCTCAGCCTGCGGCCCGCTACGTAGAGGCGCCAGAATGCTGGGGCAGCCTACATGAAGCAGACCCCGTGCAAGCTGCCCACCGGAATAACCGGCAGCGGGTTAAAGTGAATGGGAAGGAGGTCAGTGGTCTACGGGATACTGGTGCTACCATGACCTTGCTTCAAGAGAACTTGGTGTCTGAGAAACAGCACACTGGAGACACTATGGCTGTGAGGGTAGCAGGGGGCACACTGTTCCGCCTACCTGTTGCCAGGGTACATTTGGATTGGGGAGTGGGCGCTAGACTTGTGAATGTGGGGGTCAAGAAGGACTTACCTGCTGATGTTCTCCTTGGAAATGACTTGGCCCCCCTTGTTTCTGCCTATGCTCCCATGGATCCCGCTGATGTTAACCCTGTGACTACCCAAGCCCAGTCCCTCCGGGAAGAGACGCTTCCATGTTTGGGGTGGGGGCAGTACTGAGCCAAGTTGGAGCAGATGGCGGAGAACACCCCGTAGCTTACTTGAGCCGAAAGTTGTTGCCCCGGACATCCCCAAGCCGATCCGTTGGGATCAGACTGTGTATGCCGGCTTGGTTCTGGGGGAGCATTGTGGCAAACCTAGCCACTTCTGGACTATAACGTAAGAAAGGTTGTCTATAGGCTGTATATTGTGCTATGTAGATGTGACAGACCCTTCTGTCAGCACTGAAAGAGTTAACTGTGTTCAGCTTTAGCCTCAGCTATTGTGCACTGTCATTAATGTTATTGATACACAGTCCATTGTTTAATCAACCTCAGAGAGCAGACCCTAGATGATAAGGAAAGCCAAGTGTGTGTCTGTGTTTAAATTGTTATCAGCTTGAGCAAGGTATTCTATTGTATCATGTAAAAGGGCGTGTTCCCTCCATCTAATGTACAACATTCTTTCAACCCCCCTTCTGGGGGGGTCAGACCTGCATAAATACTGGGCATATGAGCCTTAATAAAAGTCATTCTGTTTAAAACCTGAAAACTGGCTGGGTTGTGAATTGCTGATTCCCTATGCAGGACATTGTTCCCTGGTGTTAACCCTTGGTATCCGGTTGGTACCGTTACACCTATATTATATTTATTAACCCCTAATCTGCCCCCCACAACGTCGCCTCCACCTGCCTACACTTATTAACCCCTAATCTGCCGACTGGACCGCACCGCTATTATTATAAAGTTATTAACCCCTAATCCGCCTCACTAACCCTATAATAAATAGTATTAACCCCTAATCTGCCCTCCCTAACATCGCCGACACCTAACTTCAAACATTAACCCCTAATCTGCCGACTGGAGCTCACCGCTATTCTAATAAATGTATTAACCCCTAAAGCTAAGTCTAACCCTAACACTAACACCCCCCTAAGTTAAATATAATTTAAATCTAACGAAATTAATTAACTCTTATTAAATAAATTATTCCTATTTAAAGCTAAATACTTACCTGTAAAATAAATCCTAATATAGCTACAATATAAATTATAATTATATTATAGCTATTTTAGGATTTATATTTATTTTACAGGTAACTTTGTATTTATTTTAACCAGGTACAATAGCTATTAAATAGTTAAGAACTATTTAATAGCTAAAATAGTTAAAATAATTACAAAATTACCTGTAAAATAAATCCTAACCTAAGTTACAATTAAACCTAACACTACACTATCAATAAATTAATTAAATAAACTACCTACAATTACCTACAATTAACCTAACACTACACTATCAATAAATTAATTCATTACAATTCCTACAAATAAATACAATTAAATAAACTAGCTAAAGTACAAAAAATAAAAAAGAACTAAGTTACAAAAAATAAAAAAATATTTACAAACATAAGAAAAATATTACAACAATTTTAAACTAATTACACCTACTCTAAGCCCCCTAATAAAATAACAAAGCCCCCCAAAATAAAAAAATTCCCTACCCTATTCTAAATTACTAAAGTTCAAAGCTCTTTTACCTTACCAGCCCTGAACAGGGCCCTTTGCGGGGCATGCCCCAAGAAATTCAGCTCTTTTGCCTGTAAAAAAAAACATACAATACCCAAGCCCCCCAACATTACAACCCACCACCCACATACCCCTAATCTAACCCAAACCCCCCTTAAATAAACCTAACACTAAGCCCCTGAAGATCATCCTACCTTGTCTTCACCTCACCGGGTATCACACCGATCCGTCCAGAAGAGCTCCTTCGATGTCCTGATCCAAGCCCAAGCGGAGGGCTGAAGAGGTCCATGATCCGGCTGAAGTCTTCATCCAAGCGGGGCAGAAGAGGTCTTCCATCCGATTGAAGTCTTCATCCAAGCGGCATCCATCCGGAGCGAAGCGGCAGCATCCTGAAGACCTCCGACGCGGAACATCCATCCTGGCCGACGACTGAACGACGAATGACGGTTCCTTTAAATGACGTCATCCAAGATGGCGTCCCTCGAATTCCGATTGGCTGATAGGATTCTATCAGCCAATCGGAATTAAGGTAGGAATATTCTGATTGGCTGATGGAATCAGCCAATCAGAATCAAGTTCAATCCGATTGGCTGATCCAATCAGCCAATCAGATTGAGCTCGCATTCTATTGTCTCAGAGCAGGCGGACAGGTTATGGAGCAGCGGTCTTTGTGACCGCTGCTTCATAACTGCTGTTTCTGGCGAGTCTGAAGACTCGCCAGACACACGGGCCGTCAAGCTCCTTTCGGAGCTTGATAGATAGGCCCCATAGTTTTAATACAGTTTTTAATGCATACTTTAATGCCCATTTTTACCTTGTAACATATTGTCTTGCACTGGAAGATGAACCAGGGTTTGCAGGTTGCTGAGTTGCTTTGCTGATGAGCCACTGGGGAATTATACTATAACTGCAAGCTGCCTGTTGCAAAGCAGTCTTTTTTTTATTCTTTACGCTCTGGTATCACCTACCTAACCTCAGCCTTTTCCTGTATTTGCTTTTCATTAATAACTTGCTTCCTGAGTGTTCTAAATCATCTCTCACTGTTCTGAAAATTTTGTTCCTGACTTCTTTGGCCTGGATCTGACTTCTTTGTTTTGCGATTTGATGTCTCTTTGTGTTTTTTTACCCTTGCCTGACCTGATGACTTGTGATTGCTGATTTTGTACTTTGTTTGATTATCTGTAGCTGACCCTTGCCTGTCTGAATTTGCCTTCATCTGTAACCTCAGTCACTGTCTATAACCTATGATCTGTCCAAGTATCTTGAGGACCCCACCACCTGAAGCCACATAACAGCCAGGAATACTGGAGGGGAACCTAGCTCTGCCAAAATTGTTTGTTAATCCATGTGTCTCTGTTTCACATACAGAAATTTAGAATACACCCTTTAGCAAGACACACAAATCTCAAGGTAATATTTGACTTTCAAAATCTTGTCAATGACCTTGTAGCACCAACCTAACTATTTAGATCATCTCCCCTAAAGATTAAATACATTCAGGCTTAGGTATACTGATCAACTGAAGACTCAATACAAGCAGGCCAAGTCAAATGTGTCAGCTAAAGAAACAAGCTACATGCAGACCAAGGTATATCAACTGAAGGTATGATAGGTATGATCAACTGAAGTCTATATATGAGCAGACTAAGGTATCATGATCAACTGAAGACTGAATACAAGCAGAGCAAGGTAAAATGATCAACTGAAGACTGCCTACAGGCAGACCAAAGTATAATGATCAACTGAAGACTGTCTACAAGCAGGTCAAGGTATAATGATAAACCGAAGACTGTCTACAAGCAGAGCAAGGTACAATGATCTACTGAAGACTGTCTACAAGCAGAGCAAGGTATAATGATGAACTGAAGACTACAAGCAGAGCAAGATATAATGATGAACTGAAGACTACAAGCAGAGCAAGGTATAATGATGAACTAAAGACTGTCTACAAGCAGGTCAAGCATAATAATCAACTGAAGAATGTCTACAAGCAGAAAAGGTATAATGATCAACGGAAGACTGTCTACAAACAGAGCAAGGTTAAATGATTAACTGAAGACTGTCTACAAGCAGAGCAAGGTACAATGAACAACTGAAGACTGTCTAGAAGCAAAGCAAGGTATAATAATCAACTGAACACTGAATCTGAAGATTAGATACAAGCAGGCCAAGGTATTGGGATACACTAAAGGCTGGATTCAAGTAGGCCAGGGCCACCATCAGGGGGTGACAGGGGTGACTCCTGTCAGGGGCCCAATAAGCCAGGGGGGCCCCATGAGGGAAGAACTAAAAAAAAATTTTTTTTAATTTTGGCAGCCACCAGTGGGTACTACAGCAGAGTGCTAATTGAGCATGGGAAATGTTATTACAAAGAGTAAAGTATTAGCATTTGAGAGGATTTCTTAGTGTGCACTAAACCACTATGCTCAGTGTGAGACAGACTTGGCACTTTGTACAGTGTGTGCCTGAGTCAGACGGCAGATCACTTTAATTTGAAGAGGAGGTAGGACTTACTTAGCAAATGTTTTTTATTTCTTTGTGCAATTTTGGATTGCAACTTCACTGTGGTAGTAGTTGTATGGTGGGGCTAGGGGTCCATAAAAACACATTTTTTTAGCAGCAGTGTATTTATGATTATTTCACAATGCTGTAGAAATGCTATATTTAAAACCATGCAGAAATGTTTCCTACTCAATACACAAATGGTAGATGCCCTTTTGGCAGATATGCATTTTATATATATATATATATATATATATATATATATATATATATATATATTACATTCCAGTTTATTGCCCCTTTATGCAAGGACTTTCCAGATGCAAGGAGGCATCTTATCTAAGATTTTTACATCTGCATAAAATTTTATACTCTCAGACTAAGATTGCTCAGTGTTTGAAATGAGACAGGTTAACTTAAAACTGTTCAGTTTACACTACAACTGATTTAGTTTTGAAATACATACCAACAAGCCTAAATCCTGCATTTAACCAGATCTAATGGTATGAGTACCACAGCTTATGGTCCCACCAAGACCATATAGAGTACAGCATTTTCAAAATCCATAAGTACAGCTGACAGATGGTAACATTTGTACACTATATTTGAAGTGGTGCTCTTGGTTGGGGAAAATAGGGAAAAAACAAACAAACATATGTCAACCTTTTAAAGGTACTTTTCTTCATCTAGCCATCTACCCAGCTCATTAATGTACAATTTTGAATTCACAGAATTATTTTTGTTTGCACATTTACAAATATGATTCTTTAAAAAGTGATCTCTTAATTTCTGCATTTTTTTATCATGCATGTCACACACTGTTGATTTAGGGGATGCAAGGTGCATAAATGTTTCCTCCTGTGAGTGTTTCTGTGGGTGTATGTGTTTATGTCTTTGTGCTTTGGTTTGTGTCTCTATGAGTGTGTATGTATTTTTTATCTGTGGGTCTCTCTGTGAGGGTGGGTGTGTATGTCTTTGTGCATTTTCTGTGGATGTCTGTGAGTGTGTGTGCATATGTCTTCAAGCTTTTTCTATGGGTGTCTCTGTGAGAGTGTGTGTATATCTTTGTGTGTTTTCTGTGGATGTCTCAGTGAGGGTGTGTGTATGTATGTCTTTCTGTGTTTTTCAGGTGGTTATCTGTGTGTGTGTGTATGTCTTTGTGTGTTTTCTGAGGCTGTCTCTGTCGGTGTTTCCTTGGATGTATGTGCAAGTTTGAGTTTGTGTGTGGGCGTCCATTGTCTGTTCCTTTTTAGGACATTTTTACCTTACTACTAATTATTCACATCTTTCTACAGACTTTGAGACTAACAAGACCTTTCCGGAAGTAACCAATCCACCATTTAACCTTTAAATTATTGTTTAGTCAGTTCAGAGCCCTTCCTTTCAGCCACTGCATGCTGTTGTCATAATTTAGCTGTCCTCTTCCTTTACAAAAAAATAATCAGAACTCCATATTTTGTTTTCTAAATCTCCATTTTTTTTACAAAACTGTAGTTTACCTCATTACATGTCAGGTCAATGTAAACAAGTGCTAAGTGTCTGTTTGGGTTTCTGTGTCTGAGTGTGTTTCTTTGCGTGTCTGCTAGAGTGTCTATATGTGAATCCTTATGTGCAAGTGTGTTTGTGTGTTTCAGTGTATGAGTGTGTCTGTGTGTGTATGTTACTACTTTTACTACATTTCCAATTTTAAATATACGTTTTAGTCACTTGGTCAAAAATTGCACATGTCAAAGGAGCGGGGGGGGGGGGCCCTGATCAATGGTTGAGTCAGGGGCCCCAAAATTTCTAGTGGCGGCCCTGAAGTAGGCCATAGTATAATGATGCATATGAGGCAGCAATCTAATCAGTACACATAAGTGTAAAGGATTCAAGTAATAAGAGGTCATTCAATTTCATATATTGGACACAATAAAAAATCTAGGCTTGGTAATACAGTGGAAATAATGAAGAAAAATTAAACTGCTTCAGTATAAGTAGAAAACAATTCAGTAAACAAAGCAGGGAAATACATAGGTATTAAAAATGTAGCATTTGCCATATTCACAGTTCAATAAGCAAGTAGTGTCATACACACCTAAATTGTGGTAGGTTTCAATAAACAAAGTCCAATCAAAAGGCAGGGACACTCACAGATATTCATGCAGCATGCAAGTGTTATGCACTCACCAAACGTCAAGCTGGAATTTTCAAACAGGACCAAAGGCAGGTTAAGAGGCAACAGGAGCTCATATACATATACATATATAAGCCAGAAAAAGATTTGTCACATTCAGATCACAAACTAACACAAACATGCCCCACCAACTTCAAGAACTAGATTATGAGTGGCGGGCTAACTGTTGTGAAAAGGGGTTTATTGAGTCTCTTTGTTCACGTCGGAAGTAGTGTGTACATATGTATTTATGTATTTATATGTGCATATATGTATTTACAGACATATAGACAAATACATATGTATAAATATATATATATATATATATATATATATATATATATATATATGTGTGTGTGTGTGTGTGTGTGTGTGTGTGTGCATTGGAGCCCTTTGCAGTTAAATATACAAAAACATGTGAAAGCATAATTATACAATATTCATATTTAATAAAGTGTTTAACTATGTATTTACTGTAAATATTTAATATTCAAATGTTCTTCACATAGGCCATAGGGGAATATGTTCTATGTATATTTAAATTGATATTCCTCTATATATATATGTATATATCTATACCTAAATAGAATTGTGTGTATATCTATCTATCTATCTATCTATCTATCTATATATATATATATATATATATATATATATATATATATATATATATATATATATATATATATATATATATATAAGGTGATAAGCCTGCCCAGAGGGCAGTATATTTTAAAAAAAAACTTCAAACCCCAAAGCTAACGTAAACAAATTAAAAAAAATAAAATTACAGAAAAAATAAGCAAAGCTTTCCAAAATAAAACATTTAAACCTAAACTAATACCCCTATAAAAATAAAAACACCCCCTAATCTATCAATAAACTACCAATAGCCCTTAAAAGAAATTAGCTCTTTTACATACAAAAATTACAAAGTAAAACCCTGCACCCAACCAAAATAAAAAAACGAAGTCTAAAAAAAACCTAAGCTACCCATTGCCCCTTAAGGGGCATTTCTATGGGCATTACCCTTAAAATGGCATTTTGCTCTTTTACTGGCCAAAAAACCCTAATCTAAAAAAAAAAAGTCACCCCAAAAAATAAAAAAAAAAGCCTATGACTAAGCCCCAAATAGGTACTCACCTTTCCTGAAGTCCGGCAGTGAAGGTCTTCTTCCAGGCAGCTCCATCATCTTCTATCTTCATCCGATTCATTTGATCTGATGAAAGGGCCTTGAGTTCCCTGAAACGTCATCTAATAAAGTTGACCTTACTTTTGAGAAATTCCTGAGAGTGCACTATTTTTGGGAGAATATTATCTGCTTTACTTGCACCCATGTGGCTGGATTTGGTGGGAGGATTTGTTTTTTCTGGAATATATGTATAGGTATAGATATATATTTACCCAAAAAAGTCAGATACATATAGAAATATGTATTTATGAATAAATAGAACATATTCTTCTATGTGAAGAACATTGGAATGTGAAATATTCATATTTTTATCTCGGGTTAGCTCACTTGAGAAAATGTGATCGGGTTTGCGCGCGAGTAAGTGCGTTTTTTCCACTTTTCAGCTCTTTTGAAGTCTATGGGGGAATACGTTAATGCGGTTGTGATATTCGAAGTCCAGCTTTTTGAGCATGAGGGGTTTGCGTGCGAGTGAAAACATTTTTACTTTCAACTTGTAATACGTGCGCATTCCGACGTGCGCAAAAAGCCAAAGTCTAGTAGGGTTAATGCTCAAGCGGGAGAGCAAACTACAGCTACATTCGTAATCTGGCCCTACATTAGAGGGCCACAAGGCAAAGCCCTGGCATAAACTGTAATTTATAGCATTAGAGCTGTGGATTTTGGTAGCAATTTACCAGTTAAAAATAATAATTATTATTAATAAAAAAAATAATATAATAATAATATAATAAAGTATCAGTAAGTTTTAAAGTAGGTTGAGAAACTGTTTTACAGAGTTTTTGCACAGGAATTTTGATTGATTGGAATGGAACTTCAAACACAAATATCAATAACCTATAAGAGTGTGTCACTGACATCACACAAAAATGCAATCAATTAAATACACAGTATATTATTTCACACATCAATTCCAGCAATGCACATAATACCACTGTACCAGTGGTTTTATATAGATTTTAGTCTAAACTCCGCTGGTGATGTTTCAGGGAGAAGCTTCTTTTAAAGTGATGAATAGACTAAACCTCCCATCCCCAAACTCCCATTTCTTTATTTTTTTGTTTTAATAACTTATCTGTATCTTCAGAAGTCAGTGAGTATATAAATTCCTTTTTATCAGAACCCCTGAAGGAATTTTCGCTTGGTGGGATTATATGTGTCTCGGTTTATCATATGCCACTGGATAGCTTCCAAGCACTGTGTTCTGCGCTGAGCTGTGTGCGTAATAAAGTTCCAGCTGTGATGGGGGGGCTGCTACCTTGCTAAGGAAAAAGATGAGAGAGAAAAACATCCTCATATTTAAAGCAAAAAGGAGATTGAAAAAGATTAAGGATTAAAAGAGGATAAGTAGAGAAAAGGAGGATTTAGAGGGATTGTTTAAGCATGCAGTGGAGCAATTATTAAAGAAAATTAAAATATTCAAATAAAGGTATGTTGCTTAGTAATTAGCTCAGTGCCTGCCCAGTCAGAATGAAGACAGTAAGGGGTTTTAAAAGGTTTATTGAGCTGTGAAATGGGTTTAAAATTAAGAATAAATATATATATTATAAGACTGATAGCACAAAATGACATGCATATCATTTTTATATTATTAAATGTAACTTGCTGTAGCCATGTTTCCATGGTAGTATTAAAAAAGTGCTAAAGGGACACAAACCTGTTGGGCAAAAACTACAATAGCCCAGTTACTGCTCACTGTGTTATTGTTTTTACTCCTTTGCCTCCAGCTTTCTTCATAGACGTGGTCTTATATTAACCACTTAGTGGTGACATTTAGTGAAGCCCCACATGTTTATACCGGGCGCTGCCATCTTGAAACGTAGGTATTCTTTTACTCTGTGACAGAAGTGGTTCTCATTCACAGGTCAGTGAGCGTTAATCACTGGAAGTAGATGTTGCAGCTGGTAAGCGGTTAGGAGCCCCTGGAAAACCTGCAAAATCTCTGCTGCAGCATCTGGCGTATTGCAATGATTGCATGCATCATGTTTTTCGCTCGTATAAAAAGTTTAAAGCAAACGCGATCGATTGTGAGCAATTGAAGTTAACGTACGTTGAGTTAGTTCGACCTCAGAGCTGCTGTAAACTGTCTTGTGAAACAAAAAAGTGTCACAAAACTATTTAAAAAATTATTGCACAAAAAGGACTCAAAGATATGAGATCTCAGGTGTTAAAGAAAAAAAAAGGCAGGCAAAGAGCTTTAACATAGACATGCATACTTTTACATGTATAAATATGTCTATGTGTATATATATATATATATACTTATATATTTACAGACATATATGCACATATAAACACATAGATACATATGTATACATATAAACACATATCCATGATCCCATATGTGCAAATACGCAATAAACACAGACACCAGGTTGGGTTGATAAAAGGCCGCAGCACCTCATTTATTATTAAAACATACCAAAACATATCAAACATTGTAACCATAAATACATAAATAACTGAAACATAATACCCATAAAGTCCCAGGAAGTGCTTGCCCAACGAAGCCCAAACTTAAGCCACATCCTCACACATATTCCATCTCCCTTGGACACCCAGGGGGTACACCCCATTATTTCCACCAGCTATCTCCATCCAGCAAGCATCCCCCACCAACCCGCTGCGGCAACTGCCTAAATCCAGGGAGGGAGGGATGGAGGGAACAGCTTCTCCCACTTTGCTGGGATCCAAGAGGGCTGGTTTCCTGTCTGCTCCCCCCTTAATACCTCCCCCCATAGCTCCACCCCTAAGCCAAGCTCTTGCTCTCCACGATTGAGAGTCAAAAGCCCTCCACTCCTTATGCGCGGGTCCGGGCTCTCTTTGGAGCCCTTTGAAGTTGGATAGATGAAAACATGAAAAAAAACATAATTTTGCAGCATTCATATTTAATAAAGTATTTATTTAATTAATTAAGTATGGCCTAGATTACAAGTTGTGCGTTAGGGTTAAAAAGCAGCGTTAAGAGGTCCTAACGCTGCTTTTTAATGCCCGCTGGTATTACGAGTCTTGAAGGTACAGGTGTACTGCTCACTTTTTTGGCCAGACTCGGAAATACCGCAAATCCACTTATGTCAATTGCGTATCCTATATTTTCAATGGGACTTGCATAGCGCCGGTATTATGAGTCTGACCAAAAGTGAGCGGTACTTTTACAAGCCTGGTACCGCATTTAAAAGTCAGTAGTTAAGAGTTTTACACTACAACGCCGTAGCATAAAACTCTTAACTAAAGTGCTAAAAACTACACTAACACCCATAAACTACCTATTAACCTCTAAATCGAGGCCCCCCCACATCGCAAACACTAAAATAAATATTTTAACCCCTAATCTGCTGAACCGGACATCGCCGCCACTATAATAAATATATTAACCCCTAAACTCCCGCACTCCCACATCACAAACACTATTAAATATTATTAACCCCTAATCTGCCGGCCCTAACATCGTTGCCACCTACCTACATTTATTAACCCCTAATCTGCCGCCCCCAACATCGCTGCCACTATATTAAATGTATTAACCCCTAAACCTAAGTTTAACCCTAACACTAACACCCCCTAACTTAAATATAATTTAAATAAATATACAAAAAAATACTACAATTAACTAAATTATTCCTATTTAAAACTAAATACTTACCTATAAAATAAACCATAAGATAGCTACAATATAACTAATAGTTACATTGTAGCTATCTTAGGGTATTTTTATTTTACAGGCAACTTTGTATTTATTTTAACTAGGTACAATAGTTATTAAATAGTTATTAACTATTTAATAACTACCTAGTTAAAATAAATGCAAATATACCTGTAAAATAAAACCTTACCTAAGTTACAATTACAACTAACACTACACCACAATTATATTAATTACCTAAATTAAATACAATTAATTACAATTAAATAAAATTATCTCAAGTACAAAAAAAATTACAGAAAATAATTAACAAATTACAAGATTTTTAAACTAATTACACCTTATCTAATCCCCTAACAAAATAATAAAAAAAAACGAAAATAAAAAAGCCCTACCCTACACTAAATTACAAATAGCCCTTAAAAGGGCCTTTTGCGGGGCATTGCCCCAAAGTAATCAGCTCTTTTACCTGTAAAAAAAATTACAATTCCCTCCCCACATTAAAACCCACAACCCACAAAACCAACTCTACTCTAAAACCCACCCAATCCCCCCTTAAAAAAACCTAACACTAACCCCTTGAAGATTACCCTACCGGGAGACGTCTTCACCCAACCGGGCAGAAGTGGACCTCCAGACGGGCAGAAGTCTTCACCCAACCGGGCAGAAGTACACCTCCAGACGGGCAGAAGTCTTCATCCAGATGGCATCTTCTATCTTCATCCATCTGGCGCGGAGCGGGTCCATCTTCAAGACATCCGACGTGGAGCATCCTCTTCATCCGACGGCCGACGACTGAATAAAGGTTCCTTTAAATGACGTCATCCAAGATGGCGTCCCTTCAATTCCGATTAGCTGATAGAATTCTATCAGCCAATCGGAATTAGGGTAGAAAAAATCCTATTGGCTGATGCAATCAGCCAATAGGATTGAACTTCAATCCTATTGGCTGATCCAATCAGCCAATAGAATTGAGCTGGCATTCTATTGGCTGTTCCAATCAGCCAATAGAATGCCAGTTCAATCCAATTGACTGATTGCATCAGCCAATAGGATTTTTTCTACCTTAATTCCAATTGGCTGATAGAATTCTAACAGCCAATCGGAATTGAAGGGACGCCATCTTGGATGACGTCATTTAAAGGAACCTTCATTCAGTCGTCGGCCGTCTGATGAAGAGGATGCTCCGCGTCGGATGTCTTGAAGATGGACCCACTCTGCGCCGGATGGATGAAGATAGAAGATGCCGTCTGGATGAAGACTTCTGCCCATCTGGAGGTCCACTTCTGCCCAGTTGGGTTAAGACTTCTGCCCATCTGGAGGTCCACTTCTGCACAGTTGGGTGAAGACGTCTCCCGGTAGGGTGATCTTCAAGGGGTTAGTGTTAGTTTTTTTTAAGGGGGGATTGGGTGGGTTTTAGAGTAGGGTTGGTTGTGTGGGTGGTGGGTTTTAATGTTGGGGGGGGATTGTAATTTTTTTTTTTACAGGTAAAAGAGATGATTACTTTGGGGCAATGCCCCGCAAAAGGCCCTTTTAAGGGCTATTTGTAATTTAGTGTAGGGTAGGACTTTTTTATTTTGGGGTGGCTTTTTTATTTTGTTAGGGGGATTAGATTAGGTGTAATTAGTTTAAAATCTTGTAATTTCTTTATTATTTTCTGTAATTTAGTGTTTGATTTTTTTTTTTGTTCTTTAGATAATTTTATTTATTGTATTTAATTGTATTTAGTTTAGGGAATTTATTTAATTATAGTGTAATTGTAACTTAGGTTAGGTTTTATTTTACAGGTACTTTTGTATTTATTTTAACTAGGTAGTTATTAAATAGTTAATAACTATTTAATAACTATTGTACCTAGTTAAAATAAATACAAAGTTGCCTGTAAAATTAAAATAAACCCTAAGCTAGCTACAATGTAACTATTAGTTATATTGTAGCTAGCTTAGGGTTTATTTTATAGGTAAGTATTTAGGTTTAAATAGGAATAATGTAGTTAATGATAGGAATATTTATTTAGATTTATTTAAATTATATTTAAGTTAGGGGGGGTTAGGGTTAGACTTAGGTTTAGGGGTTAATAACTGTATTATAGTGGTGGCAACGTTGGGGCGGTAGATTAGGGGTTAATAAATATAATGTAGGTGTCGGCGATGTTGGGGGCATCAGATTAGGGGTTCATAAGTATAATGTAGGTAGCGGCGCTGTCCGGAGCGGCAGATTAGGTGTTAATAATATAATGTAGGTGTCGGCGATGTCGGGGGCAGCAGATTAGGGGTTAATAAGTGTAAGATTAGGGGTGTTTAGACTCTGGGTTCATGTTAGGGTGTTAGGTGTAGACTTTTATTTCCCCATAGGAATCAATGGGGCTGCGTTAGGAGCTTTACGCTGATTTTTTGCAGGTGTTAGGTTTTTTTCAGCCAGCTCTCCCCCATTGTTTCCTATGGGGAAATCGTGCACGAGCACGTTTTACCAGGTCACCGCTAACGTAAGCAGCACTGGTATTGAGGTGAGATGTGGAGCTAAATTTTGCTCTACACTCACTTTTTTGTGGCTAACGCCGGGTTTGTAAACACCCGTAATACCAGCGCTGTCTGCAAGTGAGCGGTGAGCATAAACTGCCCGTTAGCACTGCACTGCCTCTAACGCAAAACTCATAATCTAGGCGCATGTATTTTATTATATATATATATATATATATATATATATATATATATATTGTGACAGAAAGCAAGGCCTGGTTATAAATGGAAGATATTTAAGACCAAGCATTGTACATGCTATTTCTCCTTTCCGTTAAAACCCCAGGGAGAAAGAGTGTGTATTTGATTATCCCAGACAGCTGTGAAGCTGTCCAGCAGCTAATCACAGGTGTGGCTAATTAGAAGTTGTGAGGGTTTAAATAGCAGCCTCACTTAGGCCTTGAGAGAGAGATATACAGCTACAGAAGCTGGTGTGTGTGTTTGTTACACTGTGTAAAAGACTTTTGTTCCTGTGAACTGTAAAAGGACATTATTTTTACAAAGCACTTGTGGAATGCTGTGAAGTGCTGGGACACATTTAAAAGTACTTAACTTTGCTGCAGAGGAAGGATTTCCCTCTTTTGAAAATGAACTGCCTGTTTGTTATTGCTGTGAAAAATAAAGCCTTTTAACTACAGTGGATTGTCCTGTGCTGCATTTGTGCCCTAGAAGACCGTGGTTAAAAGTGTTCCTGTCACACTTGGTGGAGAATCCGGGCAACCACGTTGTATGTCTGTGGGCATAATAATCTGCAAGCAACATGGAGGAAGTCATTAAAGCTTTGATCCATTCTAATGCTATACAGCAGGAGACTAACAGAAAAGCTGCTGAAAATAGTGCAGCACTGCAACAGTTGGTCTTGGCCCAGTCAGAGAGTGCTATGCTGCTGGCTAAATCACAGAAGGAGAACACTGAATTGTTGATACAACAGATGGCTGCTGTGCAAGCTGAGACATTCAGGAAGACCCGGGAGGAGCAGCAAAGTGCTACACAGACTCTGCAACGAGAGGTTCAAGCCATATCAGAAAGACTGAACTCTGAATATGTTGGTGGCAGCCAAGGTTCCAGAGTAATAAGGGCTAGTCATTATCTTCAAAAAATGACAGCAGCTGATGATGTTGAGGCGTATCTTTTGGCATTTGAACGCACAGCAGAAAGAGAAAAATGGCCGACAGTTGAGTGGGCGAGTATACTTGCGCCATTTCTTAGTGGTGAACCTCAGAAGGCCTACTTTGATTTAGAGCCAGCACAAGCCGGTGACTATGAGAAATTGAAAGCAGAAATCCTTGCACGCCTGGGGGTGACTTCGGCAGTCCGTGCACAAAGATTCCATTCCTGGATGTTTTCATCTCATAATGCTGCAAGATCCCAGATGTTCGACCTTATACACCTTGCCAGGAAGTGGCTGCAACCAGATGTTAATTCGGCTACCAAAATAGTGAAACTACTGGTGATGGACCGGTTTCAGCGTGGATTACCTGCTTCCCTGCGGCGGTGGGTTAATCAAGGTGATCCTCAAACAGCGGATCAGTTGATTGTATTGGTCGAAAGATTTATAGCTTCAGGAGAAGTTTTGCAACAAT
This sequence comes from Bombina bombina, assembly GCF_027579735.1. Taxonomy (NCBI): domain Eukaryota; kingdom Metazoa; phylum Chordata; class Amphibia; order Anura; family Bombinatoridae; genus Bombina; species Bombina bombina. Next base: position 1,109,584,390 of record NC_069504.1, read on the forward strand.
CTTCAATGGATCAGCCCCACAATCCCAAGTCCCAGAGCTCTACAAGAACTGGTAAGACTGTTCAGGGGATAAAGGGGATAAGAGAGCAGCAGGTGTATAGGCAAAACACCAGAGACATTTCCCCAGGAATTAAGGAAACATTTAAATATAACCAACCTGTAAGATGTTTTAAATGTAATGAGGTTGGGCATATTGCTAGAGACTGTGATAAAGATGAATTTATGGACTGTAATGTTGCACATTCACTATTGTCTAATAGCAACAGCTCTGTTAATAATGATTCCCATTGGTGTACTGTGATGGTTAATGGTAAAGTGTCTAGGGCTTTGCTTGATTCAGGAAGTATGGTCACACTAGTGGCTAAATCTTTAGTACCAGATGCAATATTAGATTATGGGGAAAAAATGGGAATTATCTGTGTTCATGGAGATAAACGGGAATATCCTACAGCTGAGGTGGAGATTGAGACTCAGTGTGGTAAATTAAAATATTGTGTTGGTGTAGTACCAAATTTAGCCCATGAGGTGGTGATAGGGAGAGATTTTCCAAAATTTCTGGAGTTATGGGAATCTCCAGAAATATGTCAAACTTCTGATATTTATGTATTTCCTTTCTCTGAAACTGATTTTGAAGGGGGTTCCATTGAAAAGGAGAAAAATAAGATTTATTGCCCTATGCCTGTATTAGTAGGTGATCAACCTTCTCAGAGTAATGAAGTACCAAGTACTAGCTCGGAAAATATTGATGATTTGATAGATCTGGTTGGTGGCCCTGGTAATTTTAAAAAAGCCCAATGGGAGGATCCAACATTGGTAGAGGCAAGAAATAATATCAGGGTTATAAATGATGTTGTGACACAGCCAGGAAATGTATTACCCTATCCTTATTTTGAAGCAGTTAATGATTTGGTATATCGTGTAGAGAAGAAAGGAACAGACATTGTTAAACAACTTTTGGTGCCCCAGACTTTTAGGAACACTGTTTTAAATCTTGCACATAACCACATTCTAGGGGGGGCATTTGGGAGTTGAGAAAACCAAAGAGAGAGTTCTTAGAAGGTTTTATTGGCCAGGGATATTTGTAGCCATCAAGGATTATTGTGCTTCATGCCCTAAGTGTCAACTTACAGCTCCTGCTAAAGATTTTCGTAACCCTTTAGTGCCCTTGCCTATAATTGATGTGCCTTTTGAAAGAATTGCTATGGACTTGGTGGGTCCGCTGGTTAAATCTGCTAGAGGACATCAGTATATACTGGTAATCCTTGATTATGCTACACGCTATCCTGAGGCAGTTCCCCTTCGTAACAGCTCTGCAAAGTCCATAGCAAAAGAACTCATGCTAATGTTTAGCAGGGTCGGGATACCTAAGGAAATTTTGACAGACCAAGGAACTCCATTTATGTCCAGGGTTACAAAAGAATTGTGTAAGTTGTTTGGCATAAAACAACTAAGGACCTCAGTATATCACCCTCAGACTGATGGTTTAGTAGAAAGGTTTAACAAAACTCTCAAAAGTATGCTAAGAAAGGTAATTGACACAGATGGGAGAAATTGGGACCTTCTGTTACCCTATTTAATGTTCTCTATCAGGGAGGTTCCCCAGGCTTCTACAGGTTTTTCCCCATTTGAACTGTTATATGGGCGGCATCCCAGGGGATTACTAGATATAGTTAAAGAGACTTGGGAGCAAGAGACAACACCTTATCAAAGTATTATTGAACATATTTCCCAAATGCAGGATCGTATGGAAGCTGTCATGCCCATTGTAAGGGAACATATGGGAAAAGCACAGGAAGCACAAAAGTACAGCTACAACCGTAATGCTAGAGCCAGGGTGTTTCAACCTAGGGATAGGGTGTTAGTTCTGGTCCCTACAGTTGAAAATAAATTCTTGGCTACTTGGCAGGGCCCATATGAGATAATTGAGAAAGTGGGTGATGTTAATTACAAAGTAAGTCAGCCAGGGAGAAGGAAACCTGAGCAAATATATCATATAAATCTGTTAAAACCGTGGAAAGATAGGGAAGTTTTAGTTGCCTTAAAACCTACAGAACTCCCTGTCACTGAACCAGAGGTAAATATATCAGAAACCCTATCTGTACATCAGAAGCGAGAGGTCAAGGATTTTATTAGAAGAAACAAAGATGTATTTTCTGTGGTACCAGGAAAAACTAATGTTATTAAGCATGACATAATAACAGAACCAGGGAAGAAGGTCTGCCTTAAACCCTATAGGGTCCCTGAGGCTCGTAGAAAGGCTATTAAACTGGAGGTAGAAAAAATGTTAAAGCTTGGGGTAATTGAGGAATCACAAAGTGAGTGGAACAGTCCAATCGTGCTTGTTCCAAAGCCGGATGGTTCATTAAGGTTCTGTAATGACTTTCGTAAGCTTAATTGTGTTTCCAAATTTGACACCTACCCAATGCCTAGAGTAGATGAGTTAATAGAAAGGCTAGGAAAAGCACGTTATCTCACTACAATTGATTTAACGAAAGGGTATTGGCAGGTGCCTCTCACTAGTCAAGCAAAGGAAAAGACAGCTTTTTCAACCCCAGAGGGCTTATTTCAGTATACGGTATTGCCATTTGGTTTACATGGGGCCCCGGCAACATTCCAGAGGATGATGGATAGAATTCTGAAACCCCATGTTCGTTATGCGGCAGCATATTTGGATGATGTTATAATTTATAGCACAGATTGGGAATCCCATCTTCCAAAAGTTCAAGCAGTACTTGATGCAATACGGTCCGCTGGGTTAACTGCCAATCCTGCAAAATGTACTGTTGGTTTACAGGAAGCTAAGTACTTGGGTTATACTATTGGTAGAGGATTAGTTAAACCTCAGACAACAAAAATAGAGGCCATACAGAACTGGCCACAGCCTCTAACTAAAAAACAAGTAAGAGCATTTATTGGGATAACTAGTTATTATAGAAGGTTTATCCCGAATTTCGCTACAATTGCGGCACCCTTGACGGATCTCACAAAAGCAAGGGCCCCAATTATGATAAAATGGTCCCCAGAAGCAGAACAAGCTTTTAAGCAGTTGAAAGATGCCCTTTGTGCCCATCCAGTTTTGGTAACCCCCAATTTCGCTAAAGATTTTATTGTACAGACAGATGCCTCTGATGTTGGTTTAGGAGCAGTTCTCTCGCAGGAGTGTCAGGGAGAAGAGCATCCTGTCCTTTTCCTAAGCAGAAAACTTATTTCACAGGAAAAGAACTATTCTATAGTGGAGAAAGAATGCCTTGCCATTAAGTGGGCTTTAGAGACCCTTAGGTACTATCTGTTGGGAAGAAAATTTAAATTAATAACAGATCATGCTCCTCTCACATGGATGAGTCAGAATAAGGAAACAAATTCAAGGGTTACTAGGTGGTTTCTTAGCTTGCAACCCTTCAATTTTACTGTTGAGCACAGGGCCGGTCTTTTGCAGGGCAATGCTGATGGTTTGTCTCGGGTACATTCATTGATGTCCATGGTCGCTCAACCCACTGGGTGTGAGCTGGGGGGAAGGATATGTGACAGAAAGCAAGGCCTGGTTATAAATGGAAGATATTTAAGACCAAGCATTGTACATGCTATTTCTCCTTTCCGTTAAAACCCCAGGGAGAAAGAGTGTGTATTTGATTATCCCAGACAGCTGTGAAGCTGTCCAGCAGCTAATCACAGGTGTGGCTAATTAGAAGTTGTGAGGGTTTAAATAGCAGCCTCACTTAGGCCTTGAGAGAGAGATATACAGCTACAGAAGCTGGTGTGTGTGTTTGTTACACTGTGTAAAAGACTTTTGTTCCTGTGAACTGTAAAAGGACATTATTTTTACAAAGTACTTGTGGAATGCTGTGAAGTGCTGGGACACATTTAAAAGTACTTAACTTTGCTGCAGAGGAAGGATTTCCCTCTTTTGAAAATGAACTGCCTGTTTGTTATTGCTGTGAAAAATAAAGCCTTTTAACTACAGTGGATTGTCCTGTGCTGCATTTGTGCCCTAGAAGACCGTGGTTAAAAGTGTTCCTGTCACAATATATATATATATATATATATATATATATATATATATATATATATATATATATATATATATATGTAATGTACTGTAAATATGTCACATTCCAATGTTCTACACATATCAGAATATGTTATATACAGTTGCAAGAAAAAGTATGTGAACCCTCTAGAATGATATGGATTTCTGCACAAATTGGTCATAAAATGTGATCTGATCATCATCTAAGTCACAACAATAGACAATCACAGTCTGCTTAAACTAATAACACACAAATAATGAAATGTTGCCATGTTTTTTTTTATTGAACACACCATGTAAACATTTACAGTGCATGTGGAAAAAGTATGTGAACCCCTAGACTAATGACATCTCCAAGAGCTAATTGGAGGGAGATGTCAGCTAACTGGAGTCCAATCAATGAGATGAGATTGGAGGTGTTGGTTACAGCTGCCCTGCCCTATAAAAAACACACACCAGTTCTGGGTTTGCTTTTCACAAGAAGCATTGCCTGATGTGAATGATGCCTCGCACAAAAGAGCTCTCAGAAGACCTACGATTAAGAATTGTTGACTTGCATAAAGCTGGAAAGGGTTATAAAAGTATCTCCAAAAGCCTTGCTGTTCATCAGTCCATGGTAAGACAAATTGTCTATAAATGGAGAAAGTTCAGCACTGCTGCTACTCTCCCTAGAAGTGGCCGTCCTGTAAAGATGACTGCAAGAGTACAGCGCAGACTGCTCAATGAGGTGAAGAAGAATCCTAGAGTGTCAGCTAAAGACTTACAAAAGTCACTGGCAAATGCTAACATCCCTGTTAGCGAATCTGCAATACGTAAAACACTAAACAAGAATGGATTTCATGGGAGGATACCACAGAGGAAGCCACTGCTGTCCAAACAAAACATTGCTGCACATTTACAGTTTGCACAAGAGCACCTGGATGTTCCACAGCAGTACTGGCAAAATATTCTGTGGACAGATGAAACCAAAGTTGAGTTGTTTGGAAGAAACACACAACACTATGTGTGGCGAAAAAGAGGCACAGCACACCAACATCAAAACCTCATCCCAACTGTGAAGTATGGTGGTGGGGCATCATGGTTTGGGGCTAGTTTGCTGCATCAGGGCCTGGACGGATTGCTATCATCAAAGGAAAAATTAATTTCCAAGTTTATCAAGACATTTTTCAGGAGAACTTAAGGCCATCTGTCTACCAGCTAAAGCTCAACAGAAGATGGGTGTTGCAACAGGACAATGACTCAAAGCATAGAAGTAAATCAACAACAGAATGGCTTAAACAGAAGAAAATACGCCTTCTGAAGTGGCCCAGTCAGAGTCCTGACCTCAACCCGATTGAGATGCTGTGGCATGACCTCAAGAAAGCGATTCACACCAGACATCCCAAGAATATTGCTGAACTGAAACAGTTCTGTAAAGAGGAATGGTCAAGAATTACTCCTGACCGTTGTGCACGTCTGATCTGCAACTACAGGAAACGTTTGGTTGAAGTTATTGCTGCCAAAGGAGGTTCAACCAGTTATTAAATCCAAGGGTTCACATACTTTTTCCACCTGCACTGTGAATGTTTACATGGTGTGTTCAATAAAAACATGGCAACATTTCATTCTTTGTGTGTTATTAGTTTAAGCAGACTGTGATTGTCTATTGTTGTGACTTAAATTTGTGCAGAAATCCATATCATTCCAAAGGGTTCACATACTTTTTCTTGCAACTGTATAAGTATTTATAAAGAGATATTCCTATATATACCAGTATATATCTATACCTATATCTAATCATCTATATATATATGTTATTGATATATATTGTACCAGAATACCATCAGATGTATATAGAAATATGTATTTAAGAATGTTAATAGAACATATTCTGATATGTGAAGAACAATGGAATGTGAAATATTAATATTTTAATGTCGGATTAGGGCCCTTGAGAATTTGCAATCGGGTTTGCGTGTGAGTTGGGTGATAGTTCCCCCCCCCCACTTTTCAGATCCTTTGAAGTCTATGGGGGAATACGTTAACGTGGTTGTGATATTCGAAGTTTTGCGTGCGTCGGGTTAGTGTGCAAGCAAAAACTTTTTACACAAGCTGAAGTCTAGCAGGGTTAAAGCTCAAGCGGGAGTGCAAGCTACTACTCCATTGACATTGTATTGCTCCATTGACTTCTACGTTTTTGCGCAAGCAATATTGTAAATTCAGTTTTTTATGCGCGTAACCCCACAAGTGCAAAAAGCTTACTTGTAGCCCAGTTAATGCTGAGCGGGAGCTGGCCCTAAGTGACATCATAGACTTTAACAAGCACTTTACTCTGTAGGTCATTTTAGCCCTGTATACAGTGGCGGCTCGTGGGTTATTCAAATGGGGTTCACAATACATGAACTGGGGCTAAATACCACCTAGCAAGTACAGGGGAAACTCAAAAAATTAGAATATCGTGCAAAAGTTAATTTATTTCTCTAATGCAACCTAAAAGGTGAAACTAATATATGAGATAGACTCATTACATGCAAAGCAAGATAGTTCAAGCCGTGATTTGTCATAATTGTGATGATTATGGCTTACAGCTCATGAAAACCCCAAATCCACAATCTCAGAAGATTAGAATATTACATGCAATCAATAAAGCAAGGATTGTACATAGAACAATATCGGACCTCTGAAAAGTATAAGCATGCATACTGTATGTACTCAGTACTTGGTTTGGGCCCCTTTTGCAGCAATTACTGCCTCAATGTGGCGTGGCATGGAAGCTATCAGCCTGTGGCACTGCTGAGGTGTTATGGAAAACCAGGATGCTTCAATAGCAGCCTTCAGCTCTTCTGCATTGTTCGGTCTCATGTCTCTCATCTTTCTCTTGGCAATGCCCCATAGATTCTCTATGGGGTTCAGGTCAGGCGAGTTTCCTGGCCAATCAAGCACAGTAATCCCACGGTCATTGAACCAGATTTTGGTGCATTTGGCAGTGTGGGTAGGTGCCAAGTCCTGCTGGAAAATGAAGTCAGCATCCCCATAGAGCTCGTCTGCAGAAGGAAGCATGAAGTGCTCCAAAATCTCCTGGTAGAAGGCTGCATTGACCCTGGACTTAATGAAGCAAAGTGAACCAACACCAGCAGATGACATGGCTCCCCAAATCAACACAGACTGTGGAAACTTCACACTGGACTTCAAGCATCTTGCAGTGTGTGCCTCTCCATTCTTCCTCCATACTCTGGGTCCTTGGTTTCCAAATGAGATGCAAAATTTGCTCTCATCAGAAAAAAGGACTTTGGACCACTGAGTAACAGACCAGGTCTGTTTATCTTTAGCCCAGGTGGACGCTTCTGACGTTGTTTGTTGTTCAGGAGTGGCTTGACAAGAGGAATACGACATTTGAAGCCCATGTCCAGGATCCGTCTGTGTGTGGTGGCTCTTGATGCACTGACTCCAGCCTCAGTCCACTCCTTGTGAAAGTCCCCAACACTTTTGAATGGCCTTTTCCTGACAATCCTCTCCAAGCTGCGGTCATCCCTGCTGCTTGTGCACCTTTTTCTTCCACACTTTTCCCTTCCACATAACTTTCTATTAATGTGCTTTGATACAGCACTTTGGGAACATCCAACTTCTTTTGCAATTACCTTTTGAGGTTTTCCCTCCTTTTGGAGGGTGTTAATGATGGTTTTCTGCACAACTGTCAGGTCAGCAGTCTTTCCCATGATTGTGAGTCCTACTGAACCAGACTGAGAGACCATTTAAAGGCTCAGGAACCCTTTGCAGGTGTTATGGCTTAATTAGCTGATTAGAGTGGGACACTTTGAACCTAGAATATTGCACCTTTTTTACAATATTCTAATTTTCTGAAATTGTGGATTTGGGGTTTTCATGAGCTATAAGCCATAATCATCACAATTATGACAAATCACAGCTTGAACTATCTTGCTTTGCATGTAATGAGTCTATCTCATATATTAGTTTCACCTTTTAGGTTGCATTAGTGAAATAAATGAACTTTTGCACTATATTCTAATATTTTGAGTTTCACCTGTATTTTAACTATGATCCTATTTATAGTTAGATGGTGAATGCAGGCTAAAGAGCATTTGGCATTCAGGTGTCTATTGGTGCACAGTTCAGATGTTTCTGATCTGTGCGCTGATTTGCACCTGAATGCCAAATGCTCTGAAGCCTGCAAGGGTATAATGTGATGGTATTTTGGAAACATGCTTAACTACATAAAATATGCTGCATTTGATAAATATATATTTATTTATGCAGCACACATTTTATTTAGAAAAAAAGTTATATGATAAATTATTATATGTGTGCTAAACTTAATCTAAATGAAATGTGCTGCATAATAAATATATTTGCTAAATGCAGCACATAATTGTATTTAGATTATTAAGTTTAGTACACTTACATATAATTTAACACAATAATGCAAATAAATCACATCTAGTGAGTCCACAGTAAATTTGTTCGAGGGCCAACCCTTATATTTATTTATGCAGCTCAGCCAGCCAGCCACGCTACCTTCGGTTTTCTAGTGCTGCGGGACTGAGTCTTCTCAATCTGTAGTCACCACGGGGAGGGGCAGAGCGTGGAGAAGCGTAGTGTGCTGTAATAAATTACAGAACTGCCAGAGTGCCCCTTTTCCTCTCCTCAACAGACCACCTGACCATAACTTTCTCTGATAAAAAACAGACACCAGAGGAGGGGAGGAATGGGTTGATTGAATGTACTAGTGTGACACAAACTCAGAAAGACAAACAGTATAAAAACTGCAGCGTTCTGCAGAGCTGCTGCATCCTTTTTACAATGATTGAAGTCAGGACAGGAGCGGTGTGTCTGGTCTCATTCTAACTAACTCAGGTACTGAAAAGTCCGCCCCCTGTCAAGTGCCCATGGTTGAGCTGGCCCTGCACAGGACACTCCCTCTCTCATCTCACTATCTCCAACTCAGTTTTGCCCCGACCAGGCTCCTCCTCCTGCATGCCGTCATCATGTGCTCTCACTCGCACAGCAAAAACTGTGCGATTAACAAGGTATAGGGCTGGGTTGGGGGTGGCGCTGCAGGCACTTTAAAATAAGTGCAAATGGCTTGAAGTCTATACTTCTATCTATTGCACAGGCGGTGTGATAGATAGAAGTAAAAATGGCAACATTTTTTTTTTTTAACAAAACTGGACTGGAACCTTTCTGGCTGTGTAAATATAAATTTTCCAATAGGGGGGCTATTGGAAAAAAATATATTTTTTCAGCCAAAAAATTGTTTTTCTTTTTTTCTCACAGTGGGTTCACGTGCACCTATGCTCCTATAGAGGCGCCTCCACTGCCTGTATAATTCATTAAGCTAACTGAGTAAAAAACAGAAGCCAGTAATATTGTACACCAGAAGAATGATCTAAAGCTCTCTGCTTAGGTGAGATGATCAAAAATTATCCTCCAGCACTGCGAGATCCCTAGTAATATTCTAAAAAGGCAGATTTTGCTTTACCTCTCCAAGGGACGTTTCCTGCGTGCAATATAGCATTGCATGACATGACAGTTCTGCTGCATTTACCATTTGTGCTTTTTATTTTATATTACTTTAGACTTCAGTTTTATTACTTTTAAACTTTGCACTTTATATTTTGTATTTTATTTTGTATGCAGCAGTGTATTTAGGATTGTGATTTTACAAATTCTGATTATGCTAAGACAGTTTCTATGTAACTTTAACAAATTAAGATCATACTTTATATATTTATGTGCATCTTTTACAAATTACATTTCACTTTGTATTCCTTTTATTTAAAATAAAACTAAAAAACTGACAGTTTTCATTTCCCAAAGAGCTTTATTATTTACTATGGGCCCAATAGGAAAATATTCTATAGTTTGGAGAGAATTATAGTGCAGATTTCACAGGGGCTGAACACTTTGAATTCTATAAGAAAAAGAGCAGAACCTGGAAGTCCCACAGATATGAGAGATGCCTTCAATAGAAAGTAATGAAGCTCTCTGAGATAGAGAATTTCACATGGGAGAGAGAAGTTAACTGGAAAATACCTAGGGCTGATGAAAAGGCTCAGGTTGCATTAATTACAAATTAAACTGAAATGCTTTCACTACAATTTAACTTGCTCTTGTCTCTAGTTTAGTATATACTTTTCTGTCAGTAAAATAAGTGTATTGTGAATTTTGAGAAAACTTCACCTGCATCCAGCTGGTCAGATAATGCAGTGAGACCATCTTTTATAAAATGCTTACAGAACTTCACAAGACTTGTGAGAGAACTTCACACATACCCTGGTAGCTCCCCTGCTCAGCCCAGGGAACTTGTTTGTCCCTCACACTTTCCGAAGCTGTCAGTTTTAATTTACAATAGGGCATATACAAAGTGAAATGTAATGTTACACATGATCTGCCTTCACATGGAAAAGGAAGTACCATCAGTTCTTACCATATGAAGACAGGTGCCTTCTGCCCCTGGTTGCAGTCTCCGTTGATAAATGTGACAACGTGGATCACAGCATGAGCCAGACTGTTGGACATAAGTACTATGTCAATAGGGTACACTAGGCAAAGTACTCTGTGATGTAGAATCAAGATCCATTTGGCTTAAGGTGTTAACAACATCCAAAGGTTTGCATATATCTCATTATGGGCCTGATTCTCTAAAGTTTTCTTGTCTGACAAGATTCTATAAGATGCCTAGTTACTAATATGATGCCCCTCACAGACTGTTTTAAAGGCAGTTTTACTTTGGGAGTTCAATAATATATTTTATGTTTAGGAAATACACTTACTGTACAATATAGTGCTAAATAAAATAAGCTGATGATTTCTATCCATGCCAGTGAGGTTTTAAGAATTGGGTGCTCTTCAGCTATATTTTGCACTATTTCGTTAGAAATGATGCTTAGTATCATCTGCTAACAGAAAAGGAGCCTATGATCAGTAATCATCAAATCAGCAACCAGGTTGATACTTATGTATTTACCTTACGCATAAAAGAGCCTAGTTCCACAGTGTTAGCTAAACCCTTAGCCTTTCAGGACGTAATGCATACTTGGTCTCACTGATCGTACTCACATGCATCATCTCGCTGGTACGGCTGGTATCCTTGCGCTCTTCTGCCTTAGCATGTCCTCGTCTCTCAGCGGCTCTAAGCTCCCATCGTTTGGTGTGCAGTACTCTGTGCTAGGTCGCAATTGGCCCCGGTATGTGCAGGGATCACCAGTTACATTGGTAAAATAGAAAACAGAGAGACATTAGGAGCCAACAAGCAAATGATACAGTATTCAAATAGAAAGAACACTTTGGGCAAGACAGTCTATGAGTAATGCTAATGGAAAGTCGAAATGCGTAAGACTGCCCGCCTGCAGGTCTCATGTCTAGCTTTCTCTTTTTTGATTCTTGTGTCTTGGATGTAACACTATTATGTTAGTTTTACTAATTTTACTGGAGTCTCCGTATTCCAAACAAATGCAATACATGATATATTGCACATAATTGTGGAAAACCAATAATTAAAATTTCAACAGTTTTGAAACATGCATGTAAAACATTAAACCATTTGTATATCTATATTATTGTGGTAAAGATAGAATCAAAAACGTCTCAAGGAGCTGGCCATGGGCAACCCGTGGAGGGGTTAGAATGTTTCACCTACACTCCGACCCAGCATGCAGATTATAAAGACTCCTGTGACAAATCTTGCCACATCATCAAGTCTTGTTATGTCAAAGCTGAGGTTCTATTGTTTTTCTTTAATTTTTCTAAAGTTTTCACTTGTTTAATGTGTTTAATGGTCCATTATACTTGTTTATTGTGTGTAAACAGCTCCTTTACCTTTATTTCATGATTTGAAATAGCTATGTGAAAAAGGAGTAACAAACATTTTCTATATAGAAAAGCTATGTAAACATGAAACAAAAGCACTAACTAATCTTTCACTGGAGTTAGTAGGGAGAGAGAGATTATGCATATGTGGATATGCTCATTTAACTCCAAATTTAACTAATACCTTTTATATTACAGTGTCCCTTAACTATTTTAAAGTGTCAAATTGTCTATATTGGTGTGGATTGTTTTATATTAAGATGGTTTTTTTTTCTATGTATGTCTAGAGAGGTGAGATAGATGTTGCTTCATTGATAATAATGAAAAGTGACTCCCAAACTGGCAGATGTGACGTAGGTTGGGCACAAATTTACTTGAGCTATTAGTTTCTTGACAGGGTTTTACTGAATGTAGGCTATGATTTTATATGATTTCTTGTCTGATGGTGTCACATGTAACTTGAAAGGAGGTTGCAAGGTCTTAAAAATACTAGTTTATAAAACATACGTAATCTTATAAAACAGTCCTGTAGCACATTTTCTTCTGATACAACAGAAAATGTGTGTGAAATGTGTTTATATATACTGTATGTATATATATATATATATATATATATATATATATATATATATATATATATATATATATATATATATATACATATAGTACCTTGCCTGTGAATTACAATGAGTCACCTCAGTTTTATTAGATCATATTGAACAAGTCAAATTTACAGAGCGGTGAGTCACAACATAACCATTGAAAGTTTTCCCTAGCTGTACAAATGTAGAAATCCTTGGCAGTCAATTAACCCAACCATTTTGTCCTAAAACTTCTCTGAAATGCAAGAACTCCACATAAAAATGTTTTCCGAATTTAATTTTTCTTTTGCATATTGTGAGTAGCACAAATTTTGAAATATCACATTGACATAAGTGCTCCGACCCTTAACTCAGTACTTAGTTGTAGCACCTTTAGCAGTCTCAATTCTTTTTGGGATATGATACTTTGCGCACCTGGATTTGGGGATTTTCTGACATTCTTCTTTCCTCTCAAGCACTGTCAGGTTGGATGGGGACCGTTGGTGGCTGCCATTTTCAGGTCTCTTCAGAGATGTTCGATTAGGTTTAAGTCCGGGTTCTGGCTGGCCACTCAAGGACATTCACAGAGCTGCCCCTAAGCATCTCTTGCGTTGTCATGGTTTTATACTTAGGGTCATTATCCTGTTAGAATTTTAACCTTTGGAACAGTTTGAGGTCCTGAGCATTCTGGGACAGGTTTTCATTAAGGATATCTCTGTATTTTGCTTTGTTCAGATTTCACTGACCCTGACCAGTCCCCCAGTCCCTGCTGCTGAAAAACACCCCGACATCATAATGCTACGACCACCATGCAACTTCGTTGGGGTGGATTAGCGCAGGTGATGAGCCATGAAAGAAGCAAATTAGACAATAGAAATATAATGGAAAGTTGTTTAAAACGGCATGTTCTATCTGAATCATAAAAGAAAAGACTTGGGACACAGCCAATAAGTGTAAGCTACATGTGTATGTCACTCCTGATTTGTTCACTGGCCATGACCTTTTCAGGAGCAGCATTGTGTTCTGTTCATTCTTTTCATGTGTAAAAAAAAATAGTAATAATTTCGTCATAAACCTCTTTATCGTATTTGTGTGAGGCACTTCTTGTAATTGCGTAATTTTTGAGTTGCAATCGTTTTTTTCAGTAAGACAGTGTTTGGATGTAGGCTTACAAGACATATGTACATATGCTCCAGGCTCTTTAAAACATCACTAAAACATTCAAACAGTCAAAGCATTAGGCAAATACATGTGTAATGCAAAAATAATTCTATTCATAATTGAAATTGTTTAATGTGTATTTTAATTGTAAGTTCTTTGTTTCTGTAAGTCATATATTTATTTCCTCTGCATATCTTTTATATAACTTGGATTTACTAGATGAAAACTGACATTTGTTCTCATTTATACAATAATGCTTCCAAGGCTACTTTCACTATGATAACATTGATCCATTAACCCCTGAATTAGTTCTGGTAGTCCAGCAGCATCACATCTAAGCTCCCAGCTGTGGAATGGATTATTGCAATACAAAGATAACTGGTTATATTTCGTACCCATTTAATGCCCCTTGACATAATGACAAGGTGACTAGATAGAAATGTGAAATAATAACTGACAAATAGAAACATAAACCTCTATCATACAGCAAGAACTCAGTATTGTTTGCCGGATACAATAACTGCTCACTGTAATCACAGTCTTTATGATCAATACGCTCAGTAACAATTCTCTCTAATATCATTCTTATAGTCTCACCCAAGTATGAAGTATGACATTTCCATTGAAAGCTTCTTCCTAACTCAGAGCTTTATTATTTTAGCTATTTTAGTTTTTAAAGGGATAGGAAAGTCAACATTTAAAGGACCAGTCAACACATTAGATTTGCATAATCAACAAATGCAAGATAACAAGACAATGCAATAGCACTAACTCTGAACTTCAAATGAGTAGTAGATTTTTTTATAACAAATTTCAAAGTTACGTATATTTCCACTCCCCTTGTACCATGTGATAGTAATCAGCCAATCACAAATGCATATATGTATAGTCTGTGAATTCTTGCACATGCTCAGTAGGATCTGGTGACTCAAAAATTGTAAATATAAAAGACTGTGCACATTTTTTTTAATAGAAGTAAATTGGAAAGTTGTTTAAAATGACATGCTGTATCTGAATCATGAAAATTTAATTTAACCTGAGTGTCCCTTTAACTTGCATGATTCCGATAGAGCATGTCATTTTAAGACACTTTTAAATTCACTTCTATTTTCAAATCTGCTTCGTTCTCATGGTATCCCTTGTTAAAAAAGAATTTGCACATATTCTACACTAGTGGGAGCTAGCTGCTGATTGGTGCCTACACACACTTGTCTCTTGTGATTGGCTAATTAGATGTGTTCAGGTAGCTGCCAGTAGTGCAAAGTTGTTATTTCAGCAAAGGATAACAAGAAAATTAAGTAAATTTGATAACAGAAGTATATTGGAAAGTTGTCTAAAATTGTATGCTCTATCCAAATAATGAAAGAAACATTTGGGGTTTCTTATCCCTTTAAGCACTCTGCAGTCTGTACCCAATGTATTATCATTTCAAATCTTTTTTTCCTTTTATTTATCACAATTTATTTCTTTAAAGAAACACCTTTAATTACACAATTTTCTTTTCATTTTTATTGTAAAATTTTCAATATTGCAGGAACTTTTTTTCAAAAAGATATAAACATCCCAAACTGGTTTTATTGAATTGAGACCAATTTATGCTCTTTGATCAGATATACTGGTTTGGTATATGAGTGAGCGGCATATTTACATATGTTTCTTGTCTATTAAAACTTATGACTGAAACATTCATAACGTATGCTCAAAGCATTTTTGCTAATACATGTGTAATGCAAAAATGTTTTTATCCATAATTGAAATACATCCATGTACATTTCAGTTTGACATTCTATGACCCTCTAAGTAATATATTTATTTTGTATGAATGTCTTTTATATAATGTGACTTCACTAGACCAAAACTACATGTTTTTTCCATTAGTATATGTCCAAAGCTACTGTCACTATGATAGCATTGGTCCCTTAAATACCTGTGGTAGCTCTGCAGCATAATATCTAAGCTTTCTCCCAGCTGTGACATAGATTATTGCAAACATAACTTGTTATATTTTGTACCCATTTAATGCTTCCTGACCCGGTTCCCTGGATGTTTGTAAATTGCTTGTGAAAATCTGATTTTATGTGAAAATAGCAAGGTGACTAGATAGAAATGGGAAATAATAACTAATAAACAGAGACATAAAAATCCATTAAACAGCAAGAAATCTGTATCAGTTGCCAGATATAATTACTACTAGATTCCCACTAATCGCAGTCTTTAGGATCAATGCACCCTAAAAAAGCTCTCTGCAATATAATCCTTACAGTCTCAAGTATTAAAGGGACAGTCTACTCCATATTTGTTATTGTTTAAAATGATAGATAATCCCTTTAATACTCATTCCCCAGATTTGCATAACCAGCACGGTGATATCAATATACTTTTTACCTCTCTGATTACCTTGTATCTAAGCCTCTGCAGACTGCCCCCTTATTGCAGTTCTTTTGACAGATGTACATTTTAGCCAATCAGCACTGACTCATAAATAGCTCCTACGTGAGCACAATGTTATGTATATAACACACATAAACAAGCGCTGTCTACTTGTGAAAAAACTGTCAAAATGATAAGAGGCGGCCTTTAAGGTCTTAGTAATTAGCATATGAGCCTACCTAGCTTTAGCTTTCAACAAAGAATACCAAGAAAACAAAGCAAATTTGATGATAAAAGTAAATTGGAAAGTTGTTTAAAGTTACATGCCCTATCGGAATCAACTTTCATTTTTGACTAGACTGTCCCTTAAAGTATGACATTTCCACTTCTGAATGCTTCTTCCAAACGTGGAGCTGTATTTAGGTTTTAAGCACTCTGTAGCTTCGCCTTTATTATTTAGAGATCTACTGTTTTGTTTTGGGGGGTTTCTGTTAGTTAATCTCTTAAGGACATATGACGGAATTTTTCCGTCATAAAACAATTGAGCAAACTGAAAGCTGTGTCCTTAAAGGGTTAACCCAACTTTATTTCATTTAAGGCAACTTGAAAGTATTATTTAGCTATGATTGGCTGTTTTTAATAATTAATATGAATAATTAATGTTTAACAAAAAATATATTCTTCTATGGTTTAATAGCCAAAACCTGTAATAAATTGCTGTCTTTATAAATTAGTGCTGCAGAAGTCACAAATGTCCCGGATTATCTCTGACACTTCCAGTTTAGGACGTTAAATCAGCAGTTACCTTCTCCTCCCTGCATGTAATTAATGCTATAGACTATATTGATTTGTGGTTAAAAAACATGTTTGTTATTCCTTTTGAGAACTTTCTAATGTTTAGAAAAGGAGATAAAGAGGGCGCCACATAGTGTGATATAGTTTTAAGCAGAGTGGTACAAATCTGTAGCGGTGATGTGCTTACCAGATAATGTTGTACTGTGCTGTATAATAAAGCCTTTTAAAATTCTTTTAATTCTGGAAGTTGTATACATTCTTATATACAATAGCACTGAGTTAAAATCCAAAGTCACAAAACGAAGTTTTGCTCGCAGCCAATACTGAAGATTCTGGAGCCCACAGCCTGAAGGAAGAGCCCCTGGAAAGACATTGTCCTGGCAGTGTACTAGCCACTGAATTAAGTGCTAGCAGGCGAGACAGTACTGGTCACAGCACAGTACAACATTATCTGGTAAGCACATCACCGCTACAGATTTGTACCACTCTGCTTAAAACTATATCACACTATGTGGCGCCCTCTTTATCTCCTTTTCTAAACAGCTACATCCCCGCTCTCTGGGAACAAGAGGAGCTGCCTTCATTAAAGCACCGAGGAACAAGACAACCTTAAAGAAACAGACTTTTTACCACTGGTTTCTTACAGTCAACAGCCGAGTCAGATTTACTCGACAAAGGACATAGTAACTATTCATTCACTGTCTAATTTGCTAGATCACTACATTGGTATTACACATCCCTAATTGTTTCACTTTATGATTCCATAGTTTTGGAAAATCCGAATTTTCATATACAATCGTTTATACATTTCCTTTTTATCCATAACAGCGCGCCTTTTGTATTCCTCAGTGCGATACCACATATTAACTTTCTAATGTTAAATTTCTTCTGGCAACTGAATAAATATTTCTATGCGTATTGTTTGGGATTGGCAGGGCTAGTTTAACTGCAATTTTGGCATTTTATCAGGGATAAGTAATCACTATAAAACAATTCAAACCAATATTAATTCAGTACAGTTTGAGATATCTCCCCCCCCCCAACCCCAAAAAATTTGTTGTTTTGAAGTTTATTGGTAACTTTTTGGTAAAACTTTTCTTGGGTGTCTTCTAATTGTCGTTGAAAAAGTTAAAGCAAGTAAACCAACATGGTTGTTGAAGCAATATTTATCTCCAAAAACAGTAAAATACAAATTTCAGTTAAAATAATATGGAAACAGTATCTCAGTTGGATACTAAAAGGAATCTATTTAATGAATTTGTATATTTCTAATTATGAATATTTCATGCAATTTACCTTCCAATATTCAGAATTCCTATTCTACAGGAGGGGTTGTACATTCCTGGGAAGGGTTCAGGAAAGCCAAGGTTTTATTGTATAGAATTGAGACAGAAACAGGAAAAGGGGTCTGTACCCAAATTAGTACCTTATTACATTTGTGGCAATTATGAGCCCCCTATCAGCCCTTTAAATTCAACAATCTCAAATTTCTCTAATCTGTTATTCTATGCAGCCTCTCCCCTAACGTACAATAATATCCATATTGTTTAAAGACTTCCAGTCATGGGATGGACTTATTTATGTTGAGAGGTATGATATAGCAAGTGGAGAAACTGGAGAGCTTTTTCCATTTTCAGTGCAGCGAGAGGATGCTGAGCATTGTAGTGCGCTCATGGTGACTGGGTTAACAACAATATGAGCTTTGTATATAAACCTTGGTACAACCTCCATTTAAATAAACTTCATTTACGTTAGCTAATAATTTAGATATTTCTTGCCCATTACCGCTAAGATTTACATTAAACAAAAGAATGTCTGATTTTCAGCACTTTCATTCTAAAATGTTAGACTCAAAGAAAACAATTCAGCTAACTTTCTGAATAATGCTGCTGTAAATAGGTTGTACATTAACAACGGGAACACATAATCCTTGGGGAAAAAATTAAACAACAATTTGTTTAAAGTGCCAGTTTACCACCTACAAAAGAAGTAGCTGTATACAAACAGAATATTAGGCGATAACCTTGTTGCTTTCAGTAAGCTGCTTTTCTCTGAGCTGTGAAAGCTAAGAAGCACAAAATAGAAAAGGATAAAAGAACCGCTTGGCTGGTAGAGAAGGCTGCATAATGCAGACATGGGAATTTAATAAAAACATGCACACACTATAACACTATAAATATATATACATGCACACACTATAAATATATATACATGCACACACTATAAATATATATACATGCACACACTATAAATATATATACATGCACACACTATAAATATATATACATGCACACACTATAAATATATATATACATGCACACACTATAAATATATATACATGCACACACTATAAATATATATACATGCACACACTATAACGCTATAAATATATATACATGCACACACTATAACGCTATAAATATATATACATGCACACACTATAAATATATATACATGCACACACTATAAATATATATACATGCACACACTATAAATATATATACATGCACACACTATAAATATATATACATGCACACACTATAAATATATATACATGCACACACTATAAATATATATACATGCACACACTATAACACTATAAATATATATACATGCACACACTATAAATATATATACATGCACACACTATAACACTATAAATATATATACATGCACACACTATAAATATATATACATGCACACACTATAAATATATAGATATGCATTCACACACTCACAATCTCACTTATACATACACACATACAGGAATATATATACATGCACACACATGCATGCACTGTGCGCTTCTCTCATATACATATAAACAAAAGCATGCACATGCACACATATACTCACTTATACATACACACATACAGGAATATATATACATGCACAGACATGCATGCACTGTGCGCTTCTCTCATATACATATAAACAAAAGCATGCACATGCACACATATACACATGTGAAACAGACAACCACACATGCACAAAATCACATACATACATACACCCAGACCCATGAAGAACTGCACAAACATACACACACTCACATTTATACATAATAAAGACAGACCAATAAACAATCACCCTCACATGCACACAATCCCATATACACTTACATATAGACCCCCCACACACTCACACAATCATTAAAATACACACACACAAAAATACAATCACTCACATGCACACATTCCCATACACACTTACACAAAGACCCCCCCCCCCCCCCACACACACATAATCATTAAAATACACACAAATACAATCACTCACAAGCACACATTCCCATACACTGACAGCACAAGGGTAGGACCAGCACATCTGCTTACATCAAATGTCCTATAAGTAACATGATAGCTGCAATCAAATAGAGCCAAATCCCATAGCTCAAAGTAAATATCCAAAACAGAAAATGTTGCACTCTTAAATGTGAAAGAACTTTTATTAAGTGAACAGCAACGTTTCGGGGCTTCTGCCACTTTGTCAAGCTAAAAAAGCAATGCACATAAAAACAATTTATAGCAATGCTAATTAAAACATGGACCAATGGGAAAACACATGAGGGGCGGGGTAACAGAAAGGATTTTCTTTTTTCACATAAAGCAATACTGACATTATTAACCCCATGCTGCCATATTGTGGATCCTAAAGGGCCAAGGTTAAAAACATAGCCAAAGAGGGAGCATACATAGAACATAACCATCTTAAAAATAACAGATTAATAAAGACAAATATACAAGAAATAGCTAGATGAAAATTAATCATAATAATGGGTTAAGGTCAAATTCCATGTTCATACCCTTAGGATAGAGTGTATCAAGTTTCCCGTATCCACTTAGCCTCTCTATATAAGAGCTCTTTGTGTCTATCACCCCCCGGGGTTTCCTTTTAATTTGATCTAACACCATAAAGCGAAGTTGATTAACTTGATGTCCCATTTCCAAGAAATGGGCTGGCACAGGAAGATCCTTAGTACCTATATTTCTGATAGTAGATTTATGTTGCCCTATATGATCCCATATCCTTTGGGTGGTCTCACCTATATATAACAGCCCACACGGGCACTTAAGGGCGTATACAACATAAGATGAATTGCAAGTATAAAAACCTGGTATTTTGAATTTACAACCAGAGTAGGGGTGACAAATTTCACCCCCTTTCATAACACTGTTGCAATGGGGGCATCCCAGGCTAGGAACAGTACCATTCTTTGGTTTACCAAAGAAGGGGGACTTCTTAGTGTCCGAATTAATAGCCCTAGTGATCCTTTTTCCACAGGTGTACCCCTTGCGGTATGCTGCTCTGGGAATTTGACTAAACTCCTTAATGTCAGGACATGACTCCTTTAGGATATGCCAATTATGCTTAAGAATACCTTGTATCTTTTAGCTAAGAGTATTATATGTACTGACAAAAGTAAGTCTGTCATTATCAGAATTATTCTTTTTGAAATGAAAATTAGACCTCACTTCCATCAATTCTTTATCTGAGCATCCTCTCTGTTTGAATTTTGATTGTATCTCATTAAGTCTATTTTCCTTTACAATAGGGTCAGAAACAATTCTATCTACTCTCAAAAATTGTGATTTAGGTACTGATTTAAATATAGCAGGTGGATGAAAGCTATTTCTATGCAATAGTGTGTTTCTGTCCGTTGCCTTAACATAAAGGTCAGTTTTTAAATGACCCTTATCTTTATACACTAGGGTGTCAAGGAATTCAATTTGAGTGTTGTCATATTTAGCTGTAAATTTTATAAATGATACAGACCTTTCAATATCATTTTTCAATTGGATTAAACATTCAGGGGTACCCTGCCAGATAATAAATAGGTCATCTATATACCTATGCCATGCCAAACAGTGTTTTTGAAATAGAGGATGGTTGTAAACAATAGATTCCTCTATATGATCCATAACAAGACAGGCATAGAATGGGGCCACATTGGACCCCATCGCTGTGCCTGTCTTCTGCATATAAAACATCTTGTCAAAAAGAAAATAGTTCTGAGTCAGAATAGCTTCCAATAGGTCAATCATAAAGCCTATCTGGGATTTACTGTAGTTGCCACATGCATCAAGTTGTTTCCGGGCACAATCAATGCCCACATTATGTGGGATAATAGTGTATAAACTACATACGTCCCATGTGGCAAGCACAGTATTATCATCAAAACCACTAACTTGTTTTATCTTAGCCAAAATATCATTGGTATCCCTGATATACGATTTGCCTTTTCGTACTAGAGGAGCCAGTACTTTATCCATAAATTTAGCAGAATTGCTCATAATAGAGCCAATACCGGCCACTATGAGGTGCCCCGGTGGGTTAACAGGGTATTTATGTATTTTAGTTGTTAAATAAAATGCTGGTACAATAGGGTGCTTAATCAGCAAAAAGTCATATTGTTTTTTACTAATGATACCATGATGGAAAGCATGGTCTAACAAACCTATAAACTGAGTGTGTATTTTAAGGGTGGGATCACCTGACAATTTAGTATATACAGATGTATCATTTAATTGGCCTAAAGCTTCAGCTATATACATGTTGGTATCCCAGACAACCACTGCCCCGCCTTTATCAGCATTTTTGATCGTAATGGTTATATCATTCTGAAGATCTGCTAATACACATTTCTCTTCATTAGTTAAGTTACACATAATAAAGCCATGTTTCTTGCTGTAATTTTTATTAATTAAAGCCTTAAATTGGTTCTCAACAACCTTAATGAAAGTCTCAACACCAGAGTTCGTGCAAGGGGGAGTAAAATTGCTCTTATAGCGCAATCCAAACATTGCCACATCCAAAGTGTCACTGCTGGTATCTTGTGACTCGACATTCAGCGGTTGGGGAATATTATTAAAGAAGGCTTTTAACCTTAGCAGTCTAAAGAACCGTGTTAAGTCTACATTGAGATCAAAGGTGTCCGGAAGTTCCGTCGGACAAAATGATAAACCCTTGCTGAGCACACTCAGTTCAATATCACTAACTACATTTAACTCCCCCGCTTCTGTTGCCGTCTGGTGTACATTCTTCCTCTTTCGGCCGGAGCCTCTGCGCGTCTTCCTCCTTCTCCCCTTGGCGCCGTCTGATCTTGCACTAAAAAAGGGGCGGGACCATCTGTTAACGTCACGTTTCCATCTGAGCTGTTGGAGGATCCGGAATCAGAATCCATAGCCTGTCGCTGACGTGACAGACCTCGTCCACAGCCACTATTACCAACAAAGTGCCTCCGGTATCTCCCCCACCTGTACACTTTGCCATGCTCATAGTCTTGCTCGTCCCTTCTGAATTTTTGGCGCTTGCGCTCCTCCACATCCATTTTAAATGAATTAACATTTTCCTGTATTTCTTTAAGTATGCCCGGTATTTCATCTTCACTTGCCATCTCTTTCAGCTTGTTCTCTTGAGCAGGTATCTGTACCTTTAGTGATTGTAGCTCTAGATTAGAGAATTCAGTGTTCAATATCATAATATCCATAGAACTTTTATTCAATATTTGTTGATATTTTGTACAGAAATCCGGGTTATCTGCAAAAAAGGTTGGCTGTAGTGTGGAGCGCATGCCTCTAGGGATTCTCCTTGTTCTATGATATTCGGCCATAGTGGAGGAGTGTAATTGAAGGTTAACTTGTCTTTTCATTGCTTTTTCCAATTCCTTTCATTGGAAATCCTTGTCAGGGGCTGTTAAGAATTCTCTGGACCCCAGGGTGAGAGTGGCTATGCGAGTAGCGTCCTCTTCGGAATATGAGAATAAACCAGTTTCGTTTGCCATTGTGCATATAGTTAAAACACAATCTCTTTCACATATAATAAAGTCTTTGAACACACTATGGTGTATGAATGGGTGGGTGCTGCAGTCCTGCAGGGATATCCACACAATGACAGCACAAGGGTAGGACCAGCACACCTGCTTACATCAAATGTCCACAAGTAACATGATAGGTGCAATCAAATAGAGCCAAATCCCATAGCTCAAAGTAAATATCCAGAACAGAAAATGTTGCACTCTTATATGTGAAAGAACTTTTATTAAGTGAACAGCAACGTTTTGTGGCTTCTGCCCCTTTGTCAAGCTAAAAAAGCAATGCACATACAAACAATTTATAGCAATGCTAATTAAAACATGGACCAATGGGAACACACATAAGGGGCGGGGTTACAGAAAGGATTTTCTTTTTTCACATAAAGCAATACTGACATTATTAACCCTATGTTGCCATATTGTGGATCCTAAAGGGCCAAGGTTAAAAACATAGCCAAAGAGGGAGCATACATAGAACATAACCATCTTAAAAATAACAGATTAATAAAGACAAATATACATGAAATAGCTAGATGAAAATTAATCATAATAATGGGTTAAGGTCAAATTCCCTGTTTATACCCTTAGGATAGAGTGTATCAAGTTTCAATATCCACTTAGCCTCTCTATATAAGAGCTCTTTGTGTCTATCACCCCCCCCCCCCCGGTTTCCTTTTAATTTGATCTAACACCATAAAGCAAAGTTGATTAACTTGATGTCCCATTTCCAAGAAATGGGCTGGCACAGGAAGATCCTTAGTACCTATATTTCTGATAGTAGATTTATGTTGCCCTATACGATCCCTTATCCTTTGGGTGGTCTCACCTATATATAACAGCCCACATGGGCACTTAAGGGCGTATACAAGATAAGATGAATTGCAAGTATAAAAACCCGGTATTTTGAATTTACAACCAGAGTAGGGGTGACAAATTTCACCCCCTTTCATAACACTGTTGAAATGGGGGCATCCCAAGCAAGGAAAAGTACCATTCTTTGGTTTACCAAAGAAGGGGGACTTCTTAGTGTCCGAATTAACAATAGCCCTAGTGATCCTTTTTCTACAGGTGTACCCCTTGCAGTATGCTGCTCTGGGAATTTGACTAAACTCCTTAATGGACATGACGCCTTTAGGATATGCCAATTATGCTTAAGAATACCTTGTATCTTATAGCTAAGAGTATTATATGTACTGACAAAAGTCTGTCATTATCAGAATTATTCTTTTTGAAATGAAAATTAGACCACACTTCCATCAATTCTTTATCTGAGTATCCTCTCTGTTTGAATTTTGATTGTATCATATAGAGGAATCTATTGTTTACAACCATCCTCTATTTCAAAAACACTGTTTGGCATGGCATAGGTATATAGATGACCTATTTATTATCTGGCAGGGTACCCCTGAATGTTTTTTTTTTAATTTAATTTTTTTTTATTAAGACATTTATAAAGGAAAACAGAGATGTAAACATACACAACGTTGTCCAATATATTGTGGACTGCACTTACTATCATTTTAGAGTTTGGTGTACATCTATTACAGCTTAGGTTAATTCAAACATTACTGCCATAATATCTGTGGTTACATTCATGTGCATATCAATCTAGTACATTTGTGTTGGTATTAATATAAGAAGATGTCTTATTTTTTCTATATTGAAAGATAGATAGGATGTATTTTTAATGATATTTACACCATCAAGACAAAAGGGTCTAGAAGTGATATATAGAAGTGGATATCTGAAAATTGTTGGACCTATATAGAAAAATTCTCAACTATGTCTACAGAGCCAGCCCAGGGGCGGAGGGGAGGGTGGGAGGGGGGACAGGATTGAAGTTAAGGTGGAGAAGATGATTCAGGTGGTAGGAGGGAAGCGGAGATTATCTCAGTCTGGGTAGATTGTTAGCCAAGGAGACCAGGTGTCCCTATAGGAATCTGATTTATCTAGAACTCTATGTGAGTATTGTTCCATC
Organism: Bombina bombina; assembly: GCF_027579735.1. NCBI lineage: Eukaryota > Metazoa > Chordata > Amphibia > Anura > Bombinatoridae > Bombina > Bombina bombina. The sequence continues at coordinate 1,109,609,921 of NC_069504.1, forward strand.
ATCCTAATGTATCTGACGATAGTCAGTACTTGTGTGAGGGATGGAGGTCTCTTTCTTTTCCATTCTCTAGCAATCGCTAACTTCACTGCCATGAAGACATAGATTGTTAATGCATCAGAAGACTTGTTTAGATTAGGTGCCTGTATATGTAATAGGGTGATTTCTGGGAGGAAGGGAGGATTAATGTTTATAGTGTGAAGAATGGAAAAAAGTTCTCTCCAAAGCGGCTGTGTGCAAGGGTGTGCCCGTCTGTCCACACATCCTCCAACACATGGGGGAATGTGAACTGTAAATTTTGTGTAATATGGATGGGACCAGGTGCCATCTCACCAGCAGCTTGTAGTGTAACTCCCATAACGTGGCACAGTGTAAAATTTTCTAGTTATCTGGATTCTTTTGTGCCAAGTGGCAGTGTCCACTATGAATCCTATCTCTCTCTCCCAGGCCAGGATCTGAGGGAACTTTTGTCGCTCTTTAGTGTTAGACAGTAGGTTATAATGGAAGGATAATGGGTATTTGATGAGGTGGGCCCTAGTCCAAGCCCGCTCCCAAAGTGAGGGGGGTCTAAGATGCTGCTTAGGGTAACCCCAAGAGCGTAGCAAAGAGCTAAGTCGAAAGGCCTCAAATTGTAGTCTCGACGGTATTAGGAATTTAGTGCAAAGCTGTTGGTGTGAAGTCCACTCTCCAGAGTCGTAAAAATCTGTTACACCCGTAATATGCAGGTGCTGCCAGAGCTCTGGGTGTGCGTCTGGAAGGGAGAATATGGCTGCAGAAAGCGTAAGGTTGGGTGAGGGGTGGGGTGCTATGTGGGGGGTGTGTCGGATCTGTTCCCAAAAGAGGAGGGCAACCCCTGAATGTTTAATCCAATTGAAAAATGATATTGAAAGGTCTGTATCATTTATAAAATTTACAGCTAAATATGACAACACTCAAATTGAATTCCTTGACACCCTAGTGTATAAAGATAAGGGTCATTTAAAAACTGACCTTTATGTTAAGGCAACGGACAGAAACACACTATTGCATAGAAATAGCTTTCATCCACCTGCTATATTTAAATCAGTACCTAAATCAGAATTTTTGAGAGTATATAGAATTGCTTCTGACCCTATTTTAAAGGAAAATAGACTAAAGGAGATCAAAATTCAAACAGAGAGGATACTCAGATAAAGAATTGATGGAAGTGAGGTCTAATTTTCATTTCAAAAAGAATAATTCTGATAATGACAGACTTACTTTTGTCAGTACATATAATACTCTTAGCTATAAGATACAAGGTATTCTTACGCATAATTGGCATATCCTAAAGGAGTCATGTCCTGACATTAAGGAGTTGTTAATTCAGACACTAAGAAGTCCCCCAAAGAATGGTACTTTTCCTTGCCTGGGATGCCCCCATTGCAACAGTGTTATGAAAGGGGGTGAAATTTGTCACCCCTACTCTGGTTGTAAATTCAAAATACCGGGTTTTTATACTTGCAATTCATCTTATGTTGTATACGCCCTTAAGTGCCCGTGTGGGCTGTTATATATAGGTGAGACCACCCAAAGGATATGGGATCATATAGGGCAACATAAATCTACTATCAGAAATATAGGTACTAAGGATCTTCCTGTGCCAGCCCATTTCTTGGAAATGGGACATCAAGTTAATCAACTTTGCTTTATGGTGTTAGATCAAATTAAAAGGAAACCCCGGAGGGTGATAGACACAAAGAGCTCTTATATAGAGAGGCTAAGTGGATATGGAAACTTGATACACTCTATCCTAAGGGTATGAACAGGGAATTTGACCTTAACCCATTATTATGATTAATTTTCATCTAGCTATTTCTTGTATATTTGTCTTTATTAATCTGTTATTTTTAAGATGGTTATGTTCTATGTATGCTCCCTCTTTGGCTATGTTTTTAACCTTGGCCCTTTAGGATCCACAATATGACAACATAGGGTAAATAATGTCAGTATTGCTTTATGTGAAAAAAGAAAATCCTTTCTGTAACCCCTCCCCTCATGTGTGTTCCCATTGGTCCATGTTTTAATTAGCATTGCTATAAATTGTTTGTATGTGCATTGCTTTTTTTAGCTTGACAAAGTGGCAGAAGCCCCGAAACGTTGCTGTTCACTTAATAAAAGTTCTTTCACATTTAAGAGTGCAACATTTTCTGTTCTGGACATTCCCATACACACTTACACAAAGACCCACACACACACACAACCATTAACATACACACACGCAAAAATACAATCACTCACGTGCACACATTCCCATACACACTTACACAAAGACACACACACACATAATCATTAACATACACACACACAAATACAATCACTCACATGCAAACACACAATCCCTCACATACATGCACACACACAATCACTCACATGCACACACACAATCCCTCACATACATGCACACACACACACACACACAATCCCTCACATACATGCACACACAATCCCTTACATAAATGCACACAATCACTCACATGCTGATGCAATCCCTCACATACATGCACACACACTCACATGCACACACGCAATCACTTATATGCACACACACAATCCCTCACATACATACACACACACACACAATCACTCACATACATACATATTTACACACACATAAACAATTACTCACACACATACATACATACGAACACATGCAGTCACGCACACAGTCACATACATACATACGTATCCATGCACACACAGTGTCACATACATACACACATGCACAATTACTGACCTACATACACGCACAATCCAATACAGACATATGCATGAAAACACACAATCACATACATACATACACATGTACACAGTCCCATATTGACATACATACATACACACAAGATCACTCATATTCCTACACACAATTACTCACATACATACATACATGCACATTAGCATGCAGACACACACACAATCACTCACATACATACTGTCTTACACATGCGCACAGACCCATATTGACATACATACATAGTATCATACACACATGATCACTGCTGGCATACCTACACAATCACTCACATTCATACATACATACATACATGTGCACTTGTGTGCAGACACACACTCAAATACATACATGTGCACTCGCATGCAGACACACACTCACATACATACATGTGCACTTGCATGCAGACACACACTCACATACATACATATATGTGCACTTGAATGCACACACTCACATACATACATACATGTGCACTTGCATGCAGACACGCACTCACATACATACATATATGTGCACTCGCATGCAGACACACACTCACATACATACATGTCTGCATACACACATGCACATACAAGTGTTTTTCTTTTGTACCATCTGTTCTAAAATACCTACAAGTACATATTTAATGAAACGCCTGGAAGTCATAATTGCCTATACTTCCAAGTGTGACTTTGAAATCCAACACACACGAAAAGCCAATTATTTTTTCTTAACCCTAAAACTGATCCTGATTTTTTTAAAAGACTGAGCTTCCAGCACATAAGAAACTTTAAAAAGAATGGCAGTATATGATTGTAGTCTGTGCACTTCAATCGCAAGCTGACAATTACCAGACAATCTTCAATATCTTATACAAAAAAAATCTACAGAAGGTTTACATCATTTGTTAGGGCTTTACAATTTAATAATACATACTTCTCTGTAGAAAATTGCACCAAACTTTCAGCTTTAAATTCTTACATAAGTTTGTTTTATAAAAATAAACTACATTTATTATAAATGCTTCATTAAAGGGACAGTCTACTCCAGATGTTTTATTGTTTAAAAAGATAAATAGATTTGTATTAATCTTGTTATATTAATTCACTTTTAACCTCTGTGATTACCTTGTATCTAAGCCTCTGCTGACTGCTACCTTATTCCAGTTCTTTTGACAGACTTGCATGTTAGCCAGTGCTGACTCCTAGGTAACTCCACAGAAGTGAGCACAATGTTGGGCCCGATCCGATATGCAGCGTCGCCCGCAAAAGCCGGTGACGCCAGATTTTGCGCTAGTTTGGTATCCTATAGACAGCGTAACATAGAAGTTACGCTCGTATATTTCTCCCATTTTGCCCATAGACTGACATAGAAAACCACGCAATTTGGTATCCAATTTTACAGCGCAAGGCCTTACGTGGCGAAAATGGAGAAATCTTACTCCATTTTCACCTCGCCACAAAATGCACCCGTAGCAGGCCTGCAAAAAAAAAAAACTAACACCTAATGCATGCACAATGTCTATCTACCTGTCAACCACAATCCCCCACCGATATACCTAATAAAGTGTATTAACCCCTAAACCGCCGCTCCCAAACCCCGCCGCAACTAAATAAAGTGTTTAACCCCTAAACCACCGCTCCCGGACCCCGCAGCCACTAAATAAAGTGTTTAACCCCTAAACCGCCGCTCCCTACATTAAATGTATTACCCCCTAATCTGACCCCCTACACCACCGTCACCTACATTAAATGTATTACCCTCTAATCTGATCCCCCTACACCGCCGCCAGCTACATTAAATGTATTACCCTCTAATCTGATCCCCCTACACCGCCGCCAGCTACATTAAATATATTAACCCCTAATCTGACCCCCCTACACCGCCGCCAGCTACATTAAATATATTACCCCCAAACCTAAGTCTAACCCTAACACCCCATAACTAAATTATTATTTAAATAAATCTAAATAATATTAATATTATTAACTAAAGTATTCCTATTTAAAACTAAATACTTACCTGTAAAATAAACCCTAAGATAGCTACAATCTAATTAATAATTACATTGTAGCTATTTTAGGATTTATATTTATTTTACAGGTAACTTTGTATTTATTTTAACTAGGTACAATAGCTATTAAATAGTTAATAACTAATAGCTACCTAGTTAAAATAATTACAAAATTACCTGTAAAATAAATCCTAACCTAAGTTTTAAATACACCTAACACTACACTATCAATAAATTAATTAAATAAATTAACTACAATTATCTAATATAAAATACAATTAAATAAACTAAACTATATTACAAAAAAAACAAACACTAAATTACAAAAAATAAAAAAATATTACAAGAATTTTAATCTAATTACACCTAATCTAAGCCCCCTAATAAAATAAAAAAGCCCCCCAAAATAATAAAATTTCCCTACCCTAAACTAAATTACAAAGTAACCAGCTCTTTTACCAGCCCTTAAAAGGGCTTTTTGCGGGGCATTGCCCCAAAGTAATCAGCTCTTTTACCTGTAAAAAAAAAGCAATACAATACCCCCACCAACATTACAACCCACCACCCACACACCCCTACTCTAAAACCCACCCGATCCCCCCTTAAATAAACACTACCCCATTGAAGATCACCCTACCTTGAGCTGTCTTCACCCAGCCGGGCCGAACTCTTCATCCGATGCGGACACAAGTGGTCCTCCAGCCGGGCAGAAGTCTTCATCCGATCGGGGCAGAAGAGGTCCTCCTTCCAGCAGAAGTCTTCATCCAAGCGGCATCTTCTATCTTCATTCTTGCGGCGATAAGCGGCTCTATCATGAAGACCTCCGGCGCGGAACATCCTCCTCGGCCGATGACTACCCAACGAATGGCTGGTCCTTTAAATGACATCATCCAAGATGGCGTCCCTCGAATTCCGATTGGCTGATAGGATTCTATCAGCTAATCGGAATTAAGGTAGGAAAAATCAGATTGGTTGATTGAATCAGCCAATAGAATGCAACGTCAATTCTATTGGCTGATCCAATCAGCCAATCGGATTGAACTTCAATCCGATTGGCTGATTCAATCAACCAATCGGATTTTTACTACCTTAATTCCGATTGGCTGATAGAATCCTATCAGCCAATCGGAATTTGAGGGACGCCATTTTGGATGACGTCATTTAAAGGATCAGCCATTCGTCGGGATGTTCCGCGCCGGAGGTCTTCATGATGGAGCCGCTCATCGCCGCAAGGATGAAGATAGAAGATGCCGTTTGGATGAAGACTTCTGCTGGATGGAGGACCTCTTCTGCCCCGATCGGATGAAGACTTCTGCACGGCTGGAGGACCACTTGTGCCCGCATCGGATGAAGAGTTCGGCCCGCTGGGTGAAGACGGCTCAAGGTAGGGTGATCTTCAATGGGGTAGTGTTAGGTTTATTTAAGGGGGGATCGGGTGGGTTTTAGAGTACGGGTGTGTGGGTGATGGGTTGTAATGTTGGGGGGGGGGTATTGTATTGCTTTTTTTTTACAGGTAAAAGAGCTGATTACTTTGGGGCAATGCCCCGCAAAAAGCCCTTTTAAGGGCTGGTAAAAGAGCTGGTTACTTTGTAATTTAGTTTAGGGTAGGGAAATTTTATTATTTTGGGGGGCTTTGTATTTTATTAGGGGCTTAGATTAGGTGTAATTAGATTAAAATTCTTGTAATATTTTTTTATTTTTTTGTAATTTAGTGTTTGTTTTTTTCTGTAATATAGTTTAGTTTATTTAATTGTATTTTATATTAGATAATTATAGTTAATTTATTTAATTAATTTATTGATTGTAGCATTAGGTGTATTTGTAACTTAGGTTAGGATTTATTTTACAGGTAATTTTGTAATTATTTTAACTAGGTAGCTATTAAATAGTTATTAACTATTTAATAGCTATTGTGCCTAGTTAAAATAAATACAAAGTTACCTGTAAAATAAATATAAATGCTAAAATAGCTACAATGTAATTATTAATTAGATTGTAGCTATTTTAGGGTTTATTTTACAGGTAAGTATTTAGTTTTAAATAGGAATACTTTAGTTAATAATATTAATATTATTTAGATTTATTTAAAGAATAATTAAGTTAGGGGGTGTTAGGGTTAGACTTAGGTTTGGGGTTAATATATTTAATGTAGCTGGCGGCGGTGTAGGGGGATCAGATTAGGGGGTAATATATTTAATGTAGGTGGCGGCGGTGTAGGGGGGTCAGATTAGAGGGTAATATATTTACTGTAGGTGGCGGCGGTGTAGGGGGATCAGATTAGGGGTTAATATATTTAATGTAGCTGGTGGCGGTGTAGGGGGGTCAGATTAGAGGGTGATACATTTAATGTAGGTGGCGGCAGGGTCTGGGAGCGGTGGTTTAGGGGTTAAACACTTTATTTTGTGGCGACGGGGTCCGGGAGCAGCGGTTTAGGGGTTAATACATTTATTATTAGGAGTGAGAGGGGGATTGCGGATATAGGGGTATACGTGTCAGGATGATGTTTGGGAGGCGTGTTAGACAGTTACGGGAGATTTTATACTTTAGTACGTTTTTTTAGGTGCAGGCAGTTTCTAAAGTGCCGTAAGTCACTGGCGACTCCTGAAATTTGTACTTACACTTATTTCTAGACATCGCTGGTTTGTCCTACTTACGGCACTTTAGCAACTGCTGGCGGGGTATATTGGATACCCCGATGTGCGAGGTGAAACTACGGGCGGCGCGGGTTACCTCGCTTGCGCTGAAAACTACGCCGTATATTGGATCGGGCCCGTTATCTTTATGGCACAAATGAACTAGCACTGTCAAGCTGTGAAAAACTGTCAAAATGCACAAAGATAAGAGGCCGCCTTCAAGGGCATATAAATTAGCATATGGGTCTACCTAGGTTTAGCTTTCAACAAAGAATACCAAGAGAACAAAGCAAATTTGATCATAAAAGTAAATTGGAAAGCTGTTTAAAATTGCATGTCCTATCTGAATCATGAAAGTTTAATTTTGACTAGACTGTCCGTTTAAAGGGACATAAAACTGCTGCTACAGTTCCCCCCTGAGCCTACATAGGTATACTTTTCAACAAAGGATACAAAGAGACTGGATCAGTTGGAAAGTTGTTTAAATGGCATGCTCTATCAGAATCCTAAAAAAAAAACATTGGGTTTCATGTAATTTTAAAGGGACATAATACTCATATGCAAAAACACTTGAAAATGAAGCAGCATAACTGTAAAAAGCTGACAGGAAAATATCACCTGAACATCTCTATGTAAAAAAAGAAGATATTTTACCTCACAATCTCCTCAGCTCACCAGAGTAAGTGCTCTGTAAACAGTTATACTTTGGCTACTGTTCAACCGCGCTTTAGTGCCATTAGGATGCAATAAAACGTCCGATCATTGAAATCTCGCGATCGAGTGCACGATCGCGGGATTTCAATTTGTCTACATCAGAACGTTGTTCCAGTTTATTCTATCCCTTTTGGCCCTTATTCCAAAACTACAATTTACAAGAGAAACAATTTACCAAAAATGTCAATTATCAGGAAATATGTACACACATCGTTTACAGAAAACAGTGCAAGTCCAGGTGGGTGTTCAAACCCCCAGGGATAAGAGTCCCCAGGTTGAAGATCCACCTGGACTCGCACTGCAATAAAATTTTAGCTTTGTCACCCCCTCTGACGGGGGGGGGGGGTATGTGATCTATAATCACATACCTTAAATCCGCAACGGTATGGCCAGCCATCTCAAAATGACGGGCCAGCTGTTCAGAACCGTTTTTTATTATAGCAGCTCCAATTGCAGTGCTATGGTTTGCCATCCATATACGAAGGTCATCCATTGTCTTACCAACATAGAATAACCCGCACTGACAATTTAATAAATACACTATAAACGTCATAGTGCAGGTTACCCTATGTCGGATGATAAACCTTCGGTTGGTACCTGGATGGGTAAAAAATTTGGTGGTTAGTAAGCCATTACAAGTTGTGCAGCCAGCACATTTGTAACATCTAGCAAAAAAGTGAGCGAAGAGCAAAATTTAGCTCCACATCTCACCTCAATACCAGCGCTGCTTACATTAGCGGTGAGCAGGTAAAACGTGCTAGTGCACGATTTCCCCATAGGAATCAATGGGGGAGAGCCGGATGAAAAACACAAACAAAAATGCAGCGTTTAGCTCCTGACGCAGCCCCATTGATTCCTATGGGGAAATACTTTTTATGTCTACACCTAACACCCTAACATGAATCCCGAGTCTAAACACCCCTAATCTTACACTTATTAACCCCTAATCTGCCGCCCCCGACATCACCGACACCTGCATTATATTATTAACCCCTAATCTGCCGCTCCGGACACCGCCGCCACCTACATTATACTTATGAACCCCTAATCTGCTGCCCCCAACATCGCCGAACCCTACATTATATTTATTAACCCCTAATCTGCCGCCCCCAATGTTGCCGCAACCTAACTACATTTATTAACCCCTAATCTGCCACCCACAACGTCGCCACCACTATAATAAAGTTATTAACCCCTAAAACTAAGTCTAACCCTAACCCCCCCTAACTTAAATATAATTACAATAAATCTAAATAAAATTACTACAATTAACTAAATAATTCCTATTTAAAATTAAATACTTACCTATAAAATAAACCATAAGCTAGCTACAATATAACTAATAGTTACATTGTAGCTATCTTAGGGTTTATTTTTATTTTACAGGCAACTTTGTATTTATTTTAACTAGGTAGAATAGTTATTAAATAGTTATTAACTATTTAATAACTACCTAGTTAAAATAAAGACAAATTTACCTGTAAAATAAAACCTAATTTAAGTTACACTAACACCTAGCACTACACTATAATTAAATAAATTAACTAAATTAAATACAATTAATTACAGTTAAATAAAATTATCTAAAGTACAAAAAAAAACACTAAATTACAGAAAACAACTAATTACACCTACTATATTCCCCCTAACAAAATAAAAAAGCCCCCCAAAATAAAAAAGCCCTACCTTACACTAAATTACAAATAGCCCTTAAAAGGGCCTTTTGCGGGGCATTGCCCCAAAGTAATCAGCTCTTTTACCTGTAAAAACAAAGAACAAATACCCCCCAACATTAAAACCCACCACCCACACAACCAACCCTATTCTAACACCCACCCAATACCCCCTTAAAGAAACCTAACACTAACCCATTGAAGATCACCCTACTGTAAGACGTCTTCACCCAACCGGGCAGAAGTGGTCCTCCAGAGGGGCAGAAGTCTTCATTCAAGTGGGGCAGAAGGGGCCCTCCAGACGGGCAGAAGTCTTCATCCAGACGGCATCTTCTATCTTCATCTATCCGGCTCGGAGCGGGTCCATCTTCAAGACATCCGACGCGGAGCATCCTCTTCATCCGGAGTCTTCTTCAACAATGACGGTTCCTTTAAGTGACGTCATCCAAGATGGTGTCCCTTCAATTCCGAGTGGCTGATAGAATTCAATCAGCCAATCGGAATTAAGGTAGGAAAAATCTTATTGGCTTATGCAATAAGCCAATAGGATTGAAGTTCAATCCTATTGGCTGATCCGATCAGCCAATAGGATTGAGCTCGCATTCTATTGGCTGTTCCAATCAGCCAAAAGAATGCGAGCTCCATCCTATTGGCTGATTGCATCAGCCAATAGGATTTTTCCTACCTTAATTCTGATTGGCTGATAGAATTCTATCAGCCAATCAGAATTGAAGGGACGCCATCTTGGATGCCGTCACTTAAAGGAACCATCATCGTTGAAGAAGACTCCGGATGAAGAGGATGCTCCGCGTCTGATGTCTTGCAGATGGAGCCACTCCAAGCCGGATGGATAAAGATAGAAGATGCCGTCTGGATGAAGACTTCTGCCCGTCTGGAGGACCACTTCTGCCCATCTGGAGGACCACTTCTGCCGGCTTCGTTGAGTACTTCGGCCCGGTTGGGTGAAGACTTCTCAAGGTAGGGTGATCTTCAAGGGGTTAGTGTTAGGATTTTTTTAAGGGGGGGATTTAACTATTTAATAACTATTGTACCTAATTAAAATAAATACAAAGTTGCCTGTAAAATAAAAATAAACCCCAAGCTAGCTACAATGTAACTATCAGTTATATTGTAGCTAGCTTAGGGTTTGTTTTACAGGTAAGTATTTAGTTTTAAATAGGAATAATTTAGTGAATTGTAGTAATTTTATTTAGATGTATTTAAATTATATTTAAGTTATGGGGGTTAGGGTTAGGGTTAGACTTAGATTTAGGGGTTAATACATTTAATATAGTGACGGCGACGTTGAAGACGGCAGATTATGGGTTAATAAATGTAGGTAGGTGTCGGCGATGTTAGGGCCGGCAGATTAGGGGTTAATAATATTTAAATAGTGTTTGCGATGTGGGAGTGTGGCGGTTTAGGGGTTAATATGTTTATTATAGTGGCGGCAATGTCCGGTTCAGCAGATTAGGGGTTAAAAATTTTATTTTAGTTTTTGCGATGGGGGGGGGGGCCTCAGTTTAGGGGTTAATAGGTAGTTTATGGGTGTTAGTGTATTTTTTAGCACTTTAGTTAGGAGTTTTATGCTACGGCATTGTAGTGTAAAACTCTTAACTACTAACTTTAAAATGCGGTACCAGTCTTGACAGGAGAGGGTCTACCGCTCACTTTTGGTCAGACTCGTAATACCGGCGCTATGCAAGTCCCATTGAAAAAAGAGGATACGCAATTGACGTAAGTGGATTTGCGGTATTTCCGAGTCTGGCCAAAAAAGTGAGCGGTACACCTGTACCTGCAGGACTCGTAATACCAGCGGGCGTTAAAAAAGCAGCGTTGGGACCGGCCAACGCTGCTTTTTAACCCTAACACACAACTCATAATCTAGCCGATAGTTAGATAGAATCAGTTAAGTAATCATTAAATGATCTAATGGTTTAATGTCAATTTGCATTGAAATGTCCCTCAAAGCATTTTCTTCGCCTCACAAAATAGCCCTTTTAACCATCCTAAATCTATACCCAGCAGCAGGTCTGGCTAATCTTTATTTCTCTCTTACTTTATCAATTCGCATATTTTGTAACATTTATTTTTAGTGTTAAATCCTGCAATGTGGTCAACTTTATTTTTTGCTTTTCATATCTGTAATCTACAGCGTTGGTTGGAATCGTTATCTGTTGGAATAGTGTAGGGGCCCTTTATCAGTGTTCACATGGGAGCCAGAATTTTACATTCCGTAACAGAATCTAAATCTTCCAAAGACACACACTGTATAGCTGACAAATCCGCTGCATGCCAGTTAAAGTAAGCACATAGTACAGGATGAATAAAGCAGGTGGGCAAGTGAATTCTCAGCATATATCTCCCATCCTGGCTGGAATCCTTCACCTTCCTTTACTTAACAAGACAACAATGCATTGACTTATGTCTTATCATTATTAGCAGAAATGTCACATCACCATAGCAACGTCCTATTCAGTCAAACACAGAACTTCTCAATGTCTCCAAGCCTTTTATCCTAAGAAAGGAGAAAGTGCACAGCGGAGAAACAGTTGTTTGGTGTCTAAAAAATATCTGTCATTATACTGACTTTTAGAAAAGAATATGAATTCTTAAATAACAACTGGGCCTCAGTAATAGAGATAAGATGAGATTTGAAGATGTATTCACTTTTCTAGAATTAAAGCACACTTGAGAGGGACATGGATAGCCCATAATTGTCCACAGAAGAGGCCAGAAACTGAAGAGAAAAAAACAAAAGATTGTGTTGCAGTTCCTTGGACATAATCTAAACTATTAGGGAACTCATATTACAGTATAATTGGTCATTAATTGATATGGATGTCTTTTAGATTGCTCAGTGATAGTCAAAGCACATGGTACCAGGTGGTAATAAATATGCATTCATTTCTACCCAACTCCTCCCATGACATGCCCTGACTAAGACCAACCCTACTCTAGACATGCCCTGACTAAGACCAACCCTACTCTAGACATGCCCTGACTAGGACCAACCCTACTCTAGACATGCCCTGACTAAGACCAACCCTACTCTAGACATGCCCTGACTAGGACCAACCCTACTCTAGACATGCCCTGACTAAGACCAACCCTACTCTAGACATGCCCTGACTAAGACCAACCCTACTCTAGACATGCCCTGACTAAGACCAACCCTACTCTAGACATGCCCTGACTAGGACCAACCCTACTCTAGACATGCCCTGACTAAGACCAACCCTACTCTAGACATGCCCTGACTAAGACCAACCCTACTCTAGACATGCCCTGACTAAGACCAACCCTAATAGGGGTTAGGGGGATTGAAGGATTTGTGGCATTTAAGCCAAGTGCTGAATTAGACACTATAATATATCAAAGTGATTTAAAAAAAATGTAACACTTTATTAACCCTTTAACGACCAAGGACGTACGACACACGTCCTAAAAAAAAATACAGTTAATGACCGAGGACGTGTGGCGTACGTCCTTGGTCTGGAAAGCAGCTGGAAGCGATCCTGCTCGCTTCCAGCTGCTTTCCGGTTATTGCAGTGATGCCTCGATATCCAGGGCCGGTGCCAGGATTTTTGGCCACACAGGCGAGGATACAATTTGCCGCCCCCCCCCCTGATTACATACATCCCATTTCTAGTTTAAGGGATATGAAACCTATTTTTTTATTGTGATTCAGATAGAGCACAACCTTTTAAGCATCTTTCTAATTAACTCCTATTATTACATTTTCTTCGTTCTCTTGGTATTTGTATTTAAAAAGCAGGAATTCAAGCTTAGGAGCTGGCGCATTTTTGGTTCATCACCTGGGTAGTGCTTGCTGATTGGTGGCTAAATTTAAATCAAACAGTGGTAGCGCAGCATAGCAAATCAAATCAAACAGTGGTAGCGCAGCATAGCAAATCAAACTTTGGTAGCGCAGCATAGCAAATCAAACAGTAGTTGTGCTGCATAGCACATCAGACAGTGGTAGTGCTGCATATATGTGAGTGTGTGTGTGTATATATGTATATATGTGTGTGTGTGCTTTTTTTAACCATGGTGACACATCACACTCATAATTAGATTCCTGTGTTGGAATACCTAGTGTTGATTATTCACATCTTATATTCAGATTATGATCTAAAAGTATGGTTCTACTAGCAGAATCTCCTGTCCAGCAAAGCAATAGTTTGAACACTAGCCATAATACATACAAAATGTTAGCCATGCCCATGTATGAGTTAATTCACATGACATAAGCAACCCCTCATGCATCAAGTTATAAAAATAGTATGTACAAAAAAACCACATAATGAAAACAAAGAGCTGTGAGAGGAGAAAGAAACACAAGAAGTGCTCATAAGACTTTGTTTTTTTTATCTTATTGTCATTTTTACTTTATCTTATTGTAAATAAAGTTTCTTCCCCTGTTAATAACTAAATGCATTTATGAATAAGGCACCAATATTTTTTTTCATTTTATGTTTTAGATTGCTAGAAAGAGCAAAAATGTTTCCCCCCTTAGAGAATATGATGGTTATGATAGATTTGTGTATACATGTGAAAGATATACATGATAAGTACTTGAGCTGGTTCTTTTAAGAGTAATGTTTCTCTGACCCTTGAGGGCAATTTCTAAATCAGCTTCTAACATGCATACAATAAAGCTGACAACACCTGCATCAAATAAGTTAAAAAATAATATATATTATGTGGTGATCACCAGCAACGCAAGCAAAACAAGGCAAGGCATCCATCTGAAGAAAAATCAGTACCGTTAATAAATAGCGCCAATCGAACTATAATAGTCTCACTTTTTAACTTCTTTTTTATTTGGGAGAAAAGAAGGGCCATTTAAGTTATGTATTGCTGGTTTCTTCTGTGCCCTGGATTTTCTTTGAAAAATAGCACCTGTAAAGCGAAGGCATCATGTGTAATTGCATAAAACAGAGGCGATCTGCTGGTGGTCTGCTCTTGTCCCACCCTTGCTACTATTGCAAAAGCATAATGGGCACGCCGCTATTAAGTTAATCATGCATGGGTCCCAACTCCCAATGTCTCGTTTTTAATAAATGTTATGTACATACCTCCTTAGTACAGTCACAGTCAGACGGGTCCAGCCGGGCGTGCAGCCTCCTGAAACAACTAGTGCGTGCGCACCTGTAAACACACACTTGAGCCCTGCATGCGTGGGTGGGTCGGTTGGTGTGTGTGCCGGGCGGTATTGGTTGGACTTGGTTGGGACCTTGTGGTAGGGTCTCAGTGCCATGCGCTGCGTGCGTGTGTGCCCTATTACTCATTTGCATTAGAAATTAATGCAATATAAAGGGACATAAAAAGTAAAAATTTTAAACAATCAGGCTACTCTAAATTGCGCCCCACTGCTGAGGCGCCCTAAAGCGGTTGCCTAAGTCGCCTATATACAAGCGCCGGCCCTGTCGATATCGAGGCATCCTGCAATAACCCCCCTTGGCCATCCGATGCAGAGAGAACAACTCTGTGGCCCTCTCTGCACCGGACATCGGTGGCCGGTATCGTTGGTGGGTGGGAGCAAGTCTGGGAGGTGGGTGGGCGGCCATCGATGTGCCGAGTGGAGTGGAGGGGGGCGGGATCGGGGGCAGGACAGACGGGGGCGCGCACGGGGGCGCACACGGGAGCGCACGCGTGCACGGGGGGCGGCGGGCGGGCGCGTGCACGGGGCGGGAGTGGGAGGGAACCGCTACACTGCAGAAAAAAGTTAAGAAACGTTAATAAAACAACAAATATTTAACAAAATAAATGTTAATCTAAGGGTTCTGGAAGGGGTGGGGGGTTGGTCTTGGGGGGGGGAAGCTACACTACAGAAATGGGCAATAAAAAAAACAAAAGACATACTTTTTGTTACCAAACTGGGTACTGGCAGACAGCTGCCAGTACCCAAGATGGCGCCCATTAAGGCAGAGGGGGAGGGTTAGAAAGCTGTTTGGTGGGGGATCAGTGAGGTTGGGGGCTAAGGGGGGATCCTACACAGCAGCATATGTAAATATGCCAAAAAAATAAAATAAAAGCCCAAATATAGCTTTTATTTTAGTACTGGCAGAGTTTCTGCCAGTACTTAAGATGGCGGGGACAATTGTGGGGTGGGGGAGGGAAGAGAGCTGTTTGGGAGGGATCAGGGGGTCTGATGTTTTAGGTGGTAGGCTGAGCTCTACACTAAAGCTAAAATTAACCCTGCAAGCTCCCTACAAGCTACATAATTAACCCCATCACTGCTAGCCATAATACACGTGTGATGCGCAGCGGCATTTGGCGGCCTTCTAATTACCACAAAGCAACGCCAAAGCCATATATGTCTGCTATTTCTGAACAAAGGGGATCCCAGAGAAGCATTTACAACCATTTGTGCCATAATTGCACAAGCTGTTTGTAAATGATTTCAGTGAGAAACCTAAAATTATGAAAAATGTAATGTTTTTTTTAATTTGATCGCATTTGGCGGTGAAATGGTGGCATGAAATATACCAAAATTGGCCTAGATCAATACTTGGGGTTGTCTACTACACTACACTAAAGCTAAAATTACCCCTAAAAGCTCCCTACATGCTCCCTAATTAACCCCTTCACTGCTGGGCATAATACATGTGTAGTGCGCAGTGGCATTTAGCAGCCTTCTAATTGCCAAAAAGCAACGCCAAAGCCATATATGTCTGCTATTTCTGAACAAAGGGGATCCCAGAGAAGAATTTACAATAATTTAAGCCATAATTGCACAAGCTGTTTGTAAATAATTTCAGTGAGAAACCAAAAGTTTGTGAAAAATTAGTGAAAAAGTGAACAATTTTTTGTATTTAATCGCATTTGGCAGGGAAATGGTGGCATGAAATATACCATAATGGGCCTAGATCAATACTTTGGGATGTCTACTAAAAAAAAAATATATACATGTCAATGGATATTCAGAGATTCCTGAAAGATATTAGTGTTCTAATGTAACTAGCGCTAATTTTGAAAAATAATGGTTTGGAAATAGCAAAGTGCTACTTGTATTTATGGCCCTATAGTTTACAAAAAAAGCAAAGAACGTGTAAACATTAGGTATTTCTAAACTCAGGACAAAATTTAGAAACTATTTAGCATGGGTGTTTTTTGGTGGTTGTAGATGTGTAACAGATTTTGGGGGTCAAAGTTAGAAAAAGTGTGTTTTTTTCCATTTTTTCCTCATATTTTATAAAAAAAATTTATAGTAAATTATAAGATATGATGAAAATAATGGTATTTTTAGAAAGTCCATTTAATGGCGAGAAAAACGGTATATAATATGTGTGGGTAGAGTAAATGAGTAAGAGGAAAATTACAGCTAAACACAAACACCGCAGAAATGTAAAAATAGCCTTGGTCCCAAACGGACAAAAAATGAAAAAGTGCTGTGGTCATTAAGGGGATAAACATATATACAGACAAACAATATTACCAAACATTGGATATACATAGAGGTGAGTATATCACTACCACTTCTAATTAGTCATAATTGTATCTAATCCAACATTAATTAAAACCAAAGCTAAAAGGGGCTATGTGGCCTGGGTAGAGGCTGTCAGAAATATAAGTATTAATAGGGATAAGGGTGTAAGCAATCATTCATACATAACAGACTAAGCGCTCAAAGGCATCCGCCTGCCTGTGTACTGCTGGGATTGAACCCAGTCAGCCGATATCTAACTGGATCCCTATAGCTTTACACACCATTCAAGTATACATTGTCTCAAAGATCATATAAACAAAGTGATGTAAAATCGTATTGTTACACTCAATCGTTGAATTTAACATGGTGAGGGCTTATTAGTCTCTCTACATATGAGAGCCGGATATTAATCACTAATGTCTTTATATATTAATCTATTAGAAGATCGCAACAATGTAGCGATAGATCCCTATCTTTAAAACAAACATTCATGCGTGTATTATCTCCAAATCTGTATGGCGTGATATATTCTTAAACTACAATCCCACATATCATTCAAAAGCGTAGAAGGGAATCCCTCTTCACATGTGAGAATACAGTATATGTCACTGAATGTCTATGTATCAATTTCAAACAGATCGCAACAAAATAGAATGTGAGTTTAAAGCAGAGCTGCTATAGACTCCAAAGCAGCCCCTCTCAGGCCACGCCAACCGACGCGTTTTATCACTCGTATGTAACTTTGTCAGGGCATAGGGCTGGCCCAGCCATTCAATCCACCTGATATAATTTCAGGTTGCCATGGTGATGGCTTGTTTATGCGGAAGTGTTAACCGCATGCGTTTTATGGCAATCACACTTTAAAAGCATGCTGGTCCAGTGTTTGGCATTATCATATGTATTACTTCACAGGTCTATTTATAGATTTATCTATATGCATCATATTTAATTGAATGTTTGTATACGAGAGTTATGTTTTTACAATGACTCCTCTAAAAAACAGTATCACTTGCGTGATTAATTGTGATAAATCGCTTTAGCCTATCAAAAGTAAACAGTTTTGCAGTAAGATTATAAAGCATAACCACAGGTTGGGGATGTAAGATTGAGCAACGGCAAAAGTGTAACCACAGATCATAATACACGTGACTTTAGAATAAAACCTTTTTATATACCTCTCTTTACTGACAAATGTAAGTTATCATAAACCACTACTATATCAATGTGTATACCGTTAGGCATAATCTATTTTTTTATCCCAGTAACAGCAATTATTGGTCAGATGTATAATACATGTTAATACATTATTCATTCTATATAGCTTTTAATAAGTCCTTATTGAAGTGTTTAATATACTTAATACATATATCCTTCCCTTCATTATTGTTTTTGGAATACATCTAAAACCTTGGTATTAGTATATATAGTCTTTATTAGTGATATTTATTAGACTTATAAATCAAGCCCAGGCAGTTATTTCTTAACCCCTGATTTCTCATGGTTATAGTATAAAAAGGGTTTATGTCCATTTATTGTTCACTGGGTATTAAATGAATTACTATATAGCTGTTCTCTTGGCACTACAATAAGCTATTTATAGGAGAACATATTAAATTATAGCCAAAAAGTCATTCAATATAGTGATACTACAAGATAGTGATAGTGAAAGACACTGGCATGTGTTACAAGAAGATTCTGACCTTATACAAGTAATTACAGATAAGCCTGTGATGACAAATAGGAGATCTCAAAATTTGAAAGATATTTTAACCAACAGTCATTTTTCTCAAACTAAACCAAGGACTTGGTTAAAAGAAAAAAAAGGCTTCTTTAAATGTGGACGCTGTCAGGCCCATAAAAATATGAACCCCAAAAAATTCTTTGAGCATCCAAAAACAAATAAACTATATCAAATAACTGATTTTATGAACTGCAGCTCAAATAGAGTTATTTATCTTGCCGTGTGTAAATGTCCCCTGATCTATGTGGATAAAACATCTACAGAACAGCAGCACATCTATGATCCCGCCTCCGCTGTCACTAGACATCTTTGACCACCTCCCCTCCTGGAAAGCTTATGGAAAATGTTGGGAGATATCCAATACAACCGGTGTATTCCAACCAATTTTAACTTTTCTAGAAGCTTTTCATAGTACTTATACACTTTTTAGATGCAGGTGCCCATAGCTCTTGAAAACCCATGTTGGCTTATTTACAGCAGCGCATATTTTAAGACTTTTTCTCATGCTTAGCTCATATAAACAGAGATATATTCTGTTTAAAATAAAAAGTTAAATTATTCTTTTAAACTATGAAACTAGCACAGAAATTAAATACAGTCATATAATGTGATTTAACTGGAAAATGTTTTAAGACAACTGCATGTAAAAAGCAAGTAGAAAAATCTATATGTCCATCTGCATTACATATCTTAAAGGGACATTAAACACTTTGATATGGTAATATAAAATGATAAATTGTATATAATAAAACAACTCTGCAATATACTTTCATTATTTATTTTGTCCTCTTTGCCTGTAATTCCATTCTGAAATTGTGAGCTTTTCAGTTCCTGTTAGAAATGGAAGTGCAGAACACTGTTAATTCCAGCACCATTGGCTGCACACTCTAGTGACCTATTTATAACTGACCCTAATTGGCCACAGCAGAGAAGGTAACACAAGTTACAACATGGCAGCTCCCAGTGTTTTATAGACACTTAGGCCTAGATTTAGAGTTTGGCGGTAGCCGTGAAAACCAGCGTTAGAGGCTCCTAACGCTGGTTTTAGGCTACCGCCGGTATTTGGAGTCAGTCAGGAAAGGGTCTAACGCTCACTTTTCAGCCGCGACTTTTCCATACCGCAGATCCCCTTACGTCAATTGCGTATCCTATCTTTTCAATGGGATCTTTCTAACTCCGGTATTTAGAGCCGTGTCTGAAGTGAGCGTTAGAAATCTAACGACAAACAATCCAAAGTCCAGCACCCTTAAATGCTCAATGTACGCTGCAGGGTTCCTGCAAACCCCAAAATAGATACAAACAGAGAATGCAGCAGCATAGGTATTTTACCAATTTTATTCTGGCACAGACAAAGTCCACAACGTTTCGGGTGTTACCCCTTAATCATGTGAATACATAATGGCACTTGAATCTGTCCTTATATACCTATACACAGGTGTAATCAAACAGTAATTAACAACTTGTTAGTAAATTTACAACTTCTCAATAATGTTACACCCTCTAGTGGTTATTTCATTTTATTACAACATTAAATTTACACATTTTCATTATCCTTCAACAAATGGTATAAAAAGAACAAAGTGCACAAAAAATCACTTAAAAATAGATTAAAAATCATGGAAGGCAGATATTATCACGAGTCACATCAAACTTAAAGGAGTACTATCCATTTAACAGAATCTAGCAAATCCTAAAAAGTTTCTTAATAAAAAAGTGTCCAATCTAGATCTCTATTCATCCCTTTTGGCAGCAAAGTCCCCAACTTAAAGATCCAAAAAGCCTCTCTTTTCTTTAATAATTTTTCCCTATTACCTCCTCTCCTAGGTCTATGCACTTGTTCTATGATCTGAAACCTAAGTTGAGAAATGTTATGTTTAGCCTTAATGAAATGATGGGCAACTGGGGCCTCTAAATCCCCCCTCCTGATACTAGATTTGTGTTCATTTATTCTTTCACGGTCTTTGTGTGTCGTCTCACCCACATAAAGGAGCCCACATGGGCATTTAATCAAATAAATTATATATTCACTATTGCAAGTGCAAAAGCAATTTATGTCAAATTTTTTTCCGGTATGTGGGTGAAAAAACACAGCTCCTTTAATCATATTACTACAGCTAAAGCAACCCAGACAGGGATAACAACCCTTATTGGCCCTAGTAATATATCTGGTGCCCCCAGATTTAGCAGTGCCAACATCACTGCTAATAAGCTTTTCTCTAAGGGAGGGTGCCCGTCTGAATGCAGGCATAAAAAATTATTTAAAGGCCTTTATGTCAGGATTACACTCAAACATCCTAAGGATACTAACAACTTTATTACTATGTTTATTGTATTCGGTGACAAAAGTAATTCTGTCACCCTTATTCTTATCCTTATTGGCACTTTTGTGATGAAGGATGTTATATCTCGTCCTAACATCTACCTTATCCAAATTGGATTTAATCACTGTATCAGGATAGGCCCGTTCTCTGAATAACTGACCCATTTCCTTGAGTCTTTGGCTAGACAAATCAGGATCAGAAACGATTTTCTTAACGCGTAGGAATTGGCTATAGGGAAGAGAATTCAACAGTGCCGGTGGATGGGCACTCTCATATCGCAACAAATTATTGCGATCAATCTTTTTCTTATATATGTCAGCCTTCAAAGAATTATTTTCCCTATAGATAGAGGTATCAAGGAATTCTATACGCTCCTCACTCCAAGTTAGGGTGAATTGTATGTATCTAGAGCAGCTGTTAAGGTCATTAACAAAATTGAGCAGGGTTCCAATGTCGCCCCTCCACACCCCAAAGATGTCATCAATATAGCGCCACCAGGTGGCGCCATATTGTTGAAAGGCTAAATTTTCATAAACAAAATGTTCTTCATACATATTCATATATATGTTGTCGTAATTGGGGGCGACATTGGAACCCATGGCAGTACCCTGTTACTGAATAAAGAATTGATCTTGAAACAAAAAATAATTGCATCTGAGTACTATATCTAATAATTCCATAAGAAATTCACATTGTTGGTCAGAGTAATTACCACTGGACTTCAAAACATTACAAATTGCCCCCATTCCACTAGAGTGGGTGATGGAAGTATATAGACTTACCACATCAAGAGAATATAAGATATATTTATTATCCTCTAATTGTAGATTTTCCAATTTAACCAAAAAATCATCAGTATCTCTGACATAAGACTCTGAAGTTATGACAAAAGGTCTTAGTATCTTATCAAGATATATTGCAATATTGGAAAAGATAGAATTAGTACTGGCCACAATTGGTCTACCAGGTGGCCTTCTATCATTCTTATGGACCTTTGGTAAGGTATAAAAAATGGGTGTAATATGTTCATCTACACAAAGGTATTCCATAGTTTTATTTTCTATCAAACCATTTTTCACTGCCTTCATTCGTTATGAAATAACCACTAGAGGGTGTAACATTATTGAGAAGTTGTAAATTTACTAACAAGTTGTTAATTACTGTTTGATTACACCTGTGTATAGGTATATAAGGACAGATTCAAGTGCCATTATGTATTCACATGATTAAGGGGTAACACCCGAAACGTTGTGGACTTTGTCTGTGCCAGAATAAAATTGGTAAAATACCTATGCTGCTGCATTCTCTGTAGAAATCTAACAACAAAACTCCAGCCGCAGAAAAAAGTCAGTAGTTAAGAGCTTTCTGGGCTAACGCCGGTTCATAAAGCTCTTAACTACTGTGCTCTAAAGTACACTAACACCCATAAACTACCTATGTACCCCTAAACCGAGGTCCCCCCACATCGCCGCCACTCGATTAAAATTTTTTAACCCCTAATCTGCCGACCGCCACCTACGTTATACTTATGTACCCGTAATCTGCTGCCCCTAACACCACCGACCCCTATATTATATTTATTAACCCCTAACCTGCCCCCCACAACGTCGCCGCCAGCTACCTACAATAATTAACCCCTAATCTGCCGACCGCCACCTACGTTATACTTATGTACCCCTAATCTGCTGCCCCTAACACCGCCGACCCCTATATTATATTTATTAACCCCTAATCTGCCCCCCTCAACGTCGCCTCCACCTGCCTACACTTATTAACCCCTAATCTGCCGAGCGGACCGCACCGCTACTATAATAAAGTTATTAACCCCTAATCCGCCTCACTCCCGCCTCAATAACCCTATAATAAATAGTATTAACCCCTAATCTGCCCTCCCTAACATTGCCGACACCTAACTTCAATTTCAACCCCTAATCTGCCGACCGAATCTCGCCGCTACTGTAATAAATGGATTAACCCCTAAAGCTAAATCTAACCCTAACACCCCCCTAAGTTAAATATAATTTAAATCTAACGAAATAAATTAACTCTTATTAAATAAATTATTCCTATTTAAAGCTAAATACTTACCTGTAAAATAAATCCTAATATAGCTACAATATAAATTATAATTATATTATAGCTATTTTAGGATTTATATTTATTTTACAGGTAACTTTGTATTTATTTTAACCAGGTACAATAGCTATTAAATAGTTAAGAACTATTTAATAGCTAAAATAGTTAAAATAATTACAAATTTACCTGTAAAATAAATCCTAACCTAAGTTACAATTAAACCTAACACTACACTATCAATAAATAAATTAAATAAAATACCTACAATTACCTACAATTAAACCTAACACTGCACTATCAATAAATGAATTAAATACAATATCTACAAATAAATACAATTAAATAAACTAACTAAAGTACAAAAAATAAAAAAGAACTAAGTTACAAAAAATAATTCTTTTTTACAAACATTAGAAAAATATTACAACAATTTTAAACTAATTACACCTACTCTAAGCCCCCTAATAAAATAACAAAGTCCCCCAAAATAAAAAAATGCCCTACCCTATTCTAAATTACAAAAGTTCAAAGCTCTTTTACCTTACCAGCCCTGAACAGGGCCCTTTGCGGGGCATGCCCCAAGAAATTCAGCTCTTTTGCCTGTAAAAAAACACATACAATACCCCCCCCCCAACATTACAACCCACCACCCACATACCCCTAATCTAACCCAAACCCCCCTTAAATAAACCTAACACTAAGCCCCTGAAGATCTTCCTACCTTATCTTCACCTCACCGGGTATCCCCGATCCGTCCTGGCTCCAAAATCTTCATCCAAGCCCAAGCGGGGGCTAGACATCCATCATCCGACGGCTGAAGAAGTCCAGAAGAGGGTCCAAAGTCTTCATCCTATCCGGGAAGAAGAGTAGATCCGGACCGGCAACCATCTTCTATCTTCATCCGATGAGGACCGGCTCCATTGTGAAGACCTCCAGCGTGGACCCATCTTCTTCCGACGACGTCCAACTGAAGAATGACGGTTCCTTTAAGGGACGTCATCCAAGATGGCATCCCTCGAATTCCGATTGGCTGATAGGATTCTATCAGTCAATTGGAATTAAGGTAGGAAAATTCTGATTGGCTGATGGAATCAGCCAATAAGAATCAAGTTCAATCCGATTGGCTGATCCGATCAGCCAATCAGATTGAGCTTGCATTCTATTGGCTGATCGGAACAGCCAATAGAATGCGAGCTCAATCTGATTGGCTGATCGGATCAGCCAATCGGATTGAACTTGATTCTGATTGGCTGATTCCATCAGCCAATCAGAATTTTCCTACCTTAATTCCGATTGGCTGATCGAATCCTATCAGCCAATCGGAATTTGAGGGACGCCATCTTGGATGACGTCCCTTAAAGGAACCGTCATTCTTCAGTTGGACGTCGTCGGAAGAAGATGGGTCCGCGCTGGAGGTCTTCACGATGGAGCCGGCCCTCATCGGATGAAGATAGAAGATGTCGCTTGGAAGAAGATGGTTGCCGGTCCGGATCTACTCTTCTTCCCGGATAGGATGAAGACTTTGGACCCTCTTCTGGACTTCTTCAGCCGTCGGATGATGGATGTCTAGCCCCCGCTTGGGCTTGGATGAAGATTTTGGAGCCAGGACGGATCGGTGATACCCGGTGAGGTGAAGATAAGGTAGGAAGATCTTCAGGGGCTTAGTGTTAGGTTTATTTAAGGGGGGTTTGGGTTAGATTAGGGGTATGTGGGTGGTGGGTTGTAATGTTGGGGGGGGTATTGTTTGTGTTTTTTTACAGGCAAAAGAGCTGAATTTCTTGGGGCATGCCCCGCAAAGGGCCCTGTTCAGGGCTGGTAAGGTAAAAGAGCTTTGAACTTTTGTAATTTAGAATAGGGTAGGGCATTTTTTTATTTTGGGGGGCTTTGTTATTTTATTTGGGGGCTTAGAGTAGGTGTAATTAGTTTAAAATTGTTGTAATATTTTTCTAATGTTTGCAAATATTTTTTTATTTTTTGCAACTTAGTTCTTTTTTATTTTGTGTACTTTAGTTAGTTTATTTCATTGTATTTATTTGTAGATATTGTATTTAATTCATTTATTGATAGTGTAGTGTTAGGTTTAATTGTAGGTAATTGTAGGTATTTTATTTAATTTATTTATTGATAGTGTAGTGTTAGGTTTAATTGTAACTTAGGTTAGGATTTATTTTACAGGTAAATTTGTAATTATTTTAACTATTTTAGCTATTAAATAGTTATTAACTATTTAATAGCTATTGTACCTGGTTAAAATAAATACAAAGTTACCTGTAAAATAAATATAAATCCTAAAATAGCTATAATATAATTATAATTTATATTGTAGCTATATTAGGATTTATTTTACAGGTAAGTATTTAGCTTTAAATAGGAATAATTTATTTAATAAGAGTTAATTAATTTCGTTAGATTTAAATTATATTTAATTTAGGGGGGTGTTAGTGTTAGGGTTAGACAGCTTTAGTGGTTAATACATTTATTAGAATAGCGGTGAGCTCCAGTTGGCAGATTAGGGGTTAATGTTTGAAGTTAAGTGTCGGCGATGTTAGGGAGGGCAGATTAGGGGTTAATACTATTTATTATAGGGTTAGTGAGGCGGATTAGGGGTTAATAACTTTATTATAATAGCGGTGCGGTCCGCTCGGCAGATTAGGGGTTAATAAGTGTAGGCAGGTGGAGGCAACGTTGTGGGGGGCAGATTAGGGGTTAATAAATATAATATAGGGGTCGGCGGTGTTAGGGGCAGCAGATTAGGGGTACATAGGGATAATGTAAGTAGCGGCGGTTTACGGAGCGGCAGATTAGGGGTTAATAATAATAATAATATGCAGGGGTCAGCGATAGCGGGGGTGGCAGATTAGGGGTTAAAAAGTGTAAGGTTAGGGGTGTTTAGACTCGGGGTACATGTTAGAGTGTTAGGTGCAGACGTAGGAAGTGTTTCCCCATAGCAAACAATGGGGCTGCGTTAGGAGCTGAACGCGGCTTTTTTGCAGGTGTTAGGTTTTTTTTCAGATCAAACAGCCCCATTGTTTTCTATGGGGGAATCGTGCACGAGCACGTTTTTGAAGCTGGCCGCGTCCGTAAGCAACTCTGGTATCGAGAGTTGCAGTGGCGGTAAATATGCCTGTACGCTCCCTTTTTGGAGCCTAACGCAGCCATTCTGTGAACTCTCAATACCAGAGGTATTTAAAAGGTGCGGCCAACAAAACTCTAAATCTAGGCCTAAAACTTTACACTTATTTTATCACTTTTTAAACAACTAATGAAACTTTAAAAATACATCTACATGTTAGTCATGGACTAATCTTTTCTTTGAATGTATCATTCTATCTAGCACGTATTTAGTGTTTAATGTCCCTTTAAAGGGGCATTAAGGTCAAAATTAATTTTTCATGATAGTATTAAAAAAAATCCCAATTTACTTTTATTATAACATTTTTCCTTATCTTTTTTTTTTTCTTTTTGGTCTCTGGTTGAACCATCCTTGAAGACATACTGAGGTAGGCTCAGAAGTGTTTGCATGAGTCTTGAGCAAATTTATCTGCAGAAGTTTGTGAAGCAATGCTATATATAAGTAACCAGTAGAGGTAGCTGCAGTTATTGCAGACAGTTTTTAGAGACAGCAGGGAGCTATGCCTTCTCTTACTACTAGGGTACAAAGTTTGGATGTCTCCTACCCAAAGACAGATGCACTCTCAGTGCTTCTAGCTATACAGTACTAGCTTTGTTTATCATAGAGTTTTCCCATAGAGTGACAAAACCTACTAAGCTACTGCACTCTAAAGCTCCCCTGACATTTCTTGTGCTTGTAAAAATACTATTCATTCAACCTTATTATCCTATAGCTTATTTAGAAGGATGGGGGAGTGTTTGCCATATACTCAACTTTTAATTGCAATCTATTTTTTTAATTTAAATAAGGGGATGGGCTTACGCATATAAGGGGAGGTGCTGATCAGCACAGGAACAGAGAAACTACACACTACTCAACAGAAACCATGACCACACAGAAAACTATATGTTTTTAAAGAACTGATAGTGACACTGGTGATTTTACTTGTCTTTCATAGCACTGGCACTCATTTAATCAGGTTTACATGTCAGCTGGCAGGATGTAAATGAGTGATACTTGGTGCGTGCTTTTAGCTGATATACTTTATTTCCCATCTACTCTGTAAATGTATCTGATTTACTAATGGGCCAGGATTAATGCTTTTCAATTTATTTTTTATTTTTTTAAGATTATGACAATACCCAGAGTAATTACATTTAAAATACCTCCCCCATTTTGTGCCCTGTGAAGCGTGTATGATTTGTTTTTTTATCTCAAATACTCATGTGTCCTATCTAACCCATTCTATTGACTAGCTTACTGTTTCAAAATGACCTAGATTCACATAGAGTTTCATTTTATGAAATAAAGTAACATATATAACTATTCATTTTTGTCAGAGGGGTGGCTCACTGTTTAAGATTTTAAAAAAAAACTGCCTTTGACTTTGAGGGATCATAGATAACCAGAGAATTCAGGCTTGACATAAAACCAACAACATCTCAACAGCTATTAAATCTGTCTATTGACAGTACTCCAATGTGTGCAAACAAAACAGCCTATCTTCAGGCAACAGAGTTTTCTATTTTATTCTCATAGACCTTTGTTAATTTTTTATATTTTGCTAACTTTAGAGTCATGAATAACAAAACATACAGAAACAGCCAAAACTTCAAAGACACTTGCAGCTCACAGGGTGGAAATGTTAGCTTGTGCGGAAATGTTTGGTTTAAGTAACTTAAGTACAATGCATTGTAGCCAAGGTAATAAGATCACTTTATTTTTACACTAAATAAAACCACTTGGCTCCAAAGCATATCTCAAACCTAGAGATATCCAAAAGCACAAATTGTACATTATATTTTTACCACTAAAACTCACCAAAAAAAGCAGAACATTTATTGGACATTAGAAACTCTGTACTTCCCAAAAAAATGGTGAACCTCCTGTAATTAAATAAAAAATCCTGTGGTAAGGTGATCTCTATAATTGCTTTTGCAGGCAGCATGTTGGGAGGCACAGAGTTTACGTTTCTTATAAATAATGAGAGCTGAAACTAGGAATTTATCTATTTTATATGTTTGATCATGAACTTAATCTAATAGCTATTAAATACACAGATCCATAATTACCAAACTGTACCTACGTACCTTATTTACCAGATTTAAAGTTGCACAAGAATAGTTGGGCACAAGCGATTGTGGCTGTTTTCAGGTTTACTGCTCATATTACAAGTTGAAAGTAAACGCGATTGCTTGAGCACAATTGCGATTTACATTAGAATGATTACCACGTCATCAGAGCTCTGGAAACTGTAGAGTTACACTCAAAATAACACTAATACAATTTTGCACAAAAAAGTTATAAGGGCTCAAAGATATGGGCTCTTAGGTGTTAGAAATAAAAGGCAGACAAAGGTCTTTAACACACACATATATATATATATATATATATATATATATATATATATATATATATATATATATATATATATATATATATATATGTATATGTATATGTATGTTTATATAGATGTTTATATGTGTGTACATATGTTTTTATGAATTTATATGTGCATATATGTAATTACAGACATATATATATATATATATATATATATATACTGTATATATATATATATATATATATATACACATAAAAACAAATAAATACATATGTATACATATATAGAGATATATAGACGTGTATCAGAGCCCTTTACAGTCAAGTAGATGAAACATGTAAAAACATATTTATGTAATATTCCTATTCAATAAAATGTTATACTGTGTATTCACTGTAAATATTTCACATGCCAATGTTCTGCACATAGCAGAACATATTCTATGTATTTTTTAAATAACTCCAACTGCTTCCCTGACATGTTTTGCCGAAATTCAGCTTTCTCAAAGGGTGTTGGCGGCCCGCTCTGGCGGCTTTTTGTTGCGTCGCATCACAGGGCACACCCTTTCATGACATCATCTGTTATGTCAATCTGAGCTATATCTCAGGCATCCTTACTGGTAGATATAAAACGCTGGAGAATTACTTTGATTTATTTCTGAACCTAATTTTTGACTATCATATTGCCCACTTTTATGAAGAATTAATCGCAATTGACTTAGTTATGACAGTATTGAATAGGTAGTCAGTTTAAAGTTTAAACATGTCCTAAAGAATCTTAAATACATTTATAAAGTAGATTATGTTCCTAAACTTCTGATACTATGGAAGACTTGTAGTAATATGTATTTTAAGTGTAATGAATGTGTGACGTGATGATGAGTGAAAAATTTGTAAACTATAAAATTGACATAGGTAATTTGAATATATTATGCGACTAGATCTAACCTAGTAAGACGTGTTCATAAAATTATAATATAATATAATATACAGGTGAAACTCGAAAAATTTGAATATCGTGCAAAAGTTCATTTATTTCACTAATGCAACTTAAAAGGTGAAACTAATATATGAGATAGACTCATTACATGCAAAGAAAGATAGTTCAAGCCGTGATTTGTCATAATTGTGATGATTATGGCTTACAGCTCATGAAAACCCCAAATCCACAATCTCAGAAAATTAGAATATTGTAAAAAAGGTGCAATATTCTAGGCTCAAAGTGTCCCACTCTAATCAGCTAATTAAGCTATAACACCTGCAAATGGTTCCTGAGCCTTTAAATGGTCTCTCAGTCTGGTTCAGTAGGAATCACAATCATGGAAAAGACTGCTGACCTGACAGTTGTGCAGAAAACCATCTTTGACACCCTCCATAAGGAGGGAAAGCCTCAAAAGGTAATTGCAAGAGAAGTTATATGTTACCAAAGTGCTGTATCAAAGCACATTAATAGAAAGTTATGTTGAAGGGAAAAGTGTGGAAGAAAAAGGTGCACAAGCAGCAGGGATGACTGCAGCCTGGAGAGGATTGTCAGGAAAAGGCCATTCAAAAGTGTTGGGGACTTTCACAAGGCGTGGACTGAGGCTGGAGTCAGTGCATCAAGAGCCACCACACACAGACGGATCCTGGACATGGGCTTTAAATGTCGTATTCCTCTTGTATAGCCACTCCTGAACAACAAACAACATCAGAAGCGTCTTACCTGGGCTAAAGAAAAACAGACCTGGTCTGTTGCTCAGTGGTCCAAAGTCCTCTTTTCTGATGAGAGTAAATTTTGCATCTCATTTGGAAACCAAGGACCCAGAATATGGAGGAAGAATGGAGAGGCACACATGGCAAGACGCTTAAAGTCCAGTGTGAAGTTTCCACAGTCTGTGTTGATTTGGGGAGCCATGTCATCTGCTGGTGTTGGTCCACTGTGCTTCATTAAGTCCAGGGTCAACGCAGCCGTCTACCAAGAGATTTTGGAGCACTTCATGCTTCCTTCCGCAGACGAGCTCTATGGGGATACTGACTTCATTTTCCAGCAGGACTTCGCACCTGGCCACACTGCCAAAAGCACTAAAACCTGGTTCAATGACCGTGGGATTACTGCGCTTGATTGGCCAGCAAACTCTCCTGACCTGAACCCCATAGAGAATCTATGGGGCATTGCCAAGAGAAAGATGAGAGACATGAGACCGAACAATGCAGAAGAGCTGAAGGCTGCTATTGAAGCATCCTGGTCTTCCATAACACCTCAGCAGAGCCACAGGCTGATAGCTTCCATGCCACGCCACATTGAGGCAGTAATTGCTGCAAAAGGGGCCCAAACCAAGTACTGAGTACATACAGTATGCATGCTTAAACTTTTCAGAGGTCAGATATTGTTCTATGTACAATCCTTGTTTTATTGATTGCATGTAATATTCTAATTTTCTGAGATTGTGAATTTGGGGTTTTCATGAGTTGTAAGCCATAATCATCACAATTATGACAAATCACAGCTTGAACTATCTTGCTTTGCATGTAATGAGTCTATCTCATATATTAGTTTCACCTTTTAACTTGCATTAGTGATATAAATTAACTTTTGCACGATATTCTAATTTTTCGAGTTTCACTTGCATTTAAAGTAAAGTGTTGTGAGTTTAGGTGATGTGATGGGTGGGAATTAAATAACTAAATAGTACCTTAACATTACTCTGTGCACAAGTGATTAAAGAAAAATAAATATTAATAAAATTGCCACTGCTAAATTGAAGATTGAGTAATATACTTAAAAATTATAAAGTATACATATAATTATATTCCACATCAGCCGTGACTGTGGGTGTTATGTGAAAAAAGGATGATATCAAAAAAATGTCTGAAATTATTCTTATCATCCATTCCTGATGGTTGGACCAAATTCAGATCCATTTGCATTCGACCTGGAGTTTCCAGCTCGAATGCCCAGTTTGACATTTTGTATGCCTATACATTTTAGATCACATTGGGGCCTATTTATGATGGTGCGAGCGGACATGATACGATATTGCGGATAATGTCCACTGCACATCAATAAGTGCCAACAGCATACGCTGTCAGCATTTATCATTGCACCAGCAGTTCTTGTGAACTGCTGGTGCAATACCGTCCCCTGTAGATTCACGGCCAATCGGCCACTAGCAGTGGTGTCAATCAACCCGATCGTATTTGATTGGGTTGATTTCTGTCCGCTTCCTCAGAGCAGGTGACAGGTTATGGAGCAGCGGTCTTTAGGCCGCTGCTTCATAACTTCTGTTTCCGGTGAGCCTGAAACAGAGCTTGATAAATATGCCCCATTGTCTTGAATGGTGATGTTTATAAAAATGGTAGGCTACCAAAGTGATATTTTTGCCATCTTGCAAATCTTCGTTGGCATTTCTGATGTTTCCCAATTGTTCGGATAATCTTGTTCTGATCTTTCTTGAGGTCATCCCCACATAGAATTATTTTCATTTGCATAGTAATGAATAGATTACGCCTTCAGTGTGGCAGTTTATAAATGCATTTATATGGTGGATTTTTCCAGATCTATCCATTATTGTACTGGTTTTAGTCATGTGGCTGCAAATGTTTGCCACAAGCAAATGACCCTTTTGTGAGTATTGTTCTAGTTTTTGAGCCTTTGAAGTGACTAGAACTGATCAAATTCCTTAAATGTGATGCTCTTCTGTAACCAACCTGTATGTGTTCCTCTATAATATGTGTTAGTATAGGGTCCGATTTGAGAATATTCCAGTTGTTATGTAAAATCTTCATTACCTCCTTGGTATGTGAGTTATATGTAATGATGAGTCTTGTCTTTTCATCTGTCATTTTTACTTGTTTCTTTAAAAGCTCTGTACGGGTGGTATTTTTTGCTCTAAATTGAGCTTTCTTAATGGATCTTTTACTGTATCCTCTCTCCCTTAGTCTGTTTTCAACTTCTTTTTCTCTGGTTTTAGATTTTTTATAAGTTGAACAGTTTCTTTTCATACGCAAAAATTATCCTATGGGGAGAGCTTTGATGGTGCCGGGAGCATGTGCACTTGAGTTGTGTAGGATACTGTTAGTAGCAGTACTTTTCCTATATGTATCTCTACTTACTGATCCATCTAGGTTTTTGTTCTCTAACAGCTTACTGTCATATCATAAGGAATTGTTACACATAGCACTTCCTAACATATTTTAAAATATAGAAAGTTTAATATTTAAATTGAAAAATAAACAAAACAAATTGTGTCCCCTTCTGAAAAATGTATCAATTTAGCTTCAAGATTACATTTATTGTAAGATGAAAATTGTCTATGTCAAAAGTTAAACATGGTGTCTCATGGAAAAAAAATTCATATAAAATAAATCACAATTAAAAAAACTTTCACATGAACGTGCA
This sequence comes from Bombina bombina, assembly GCF_027579735.1. Lineage (NCBI taxonomy): Eukaryota > Metazoa > Chordata > Amphibia > Anura > Bombinatoridae > Bombina > Bombina bombina. The sequence continues at coordinate 1,109,643,089 of NC_069504.1, forward strand.
AATAACTATCCGCAATTTACCACACCCTAAAAGGTCAATATCTTCTTGTATTGTGCATCTAAAGTTGGAAATATAATAAAAAATTGTTAAGGAAATATCCTGGTGTATTCAAGAGAAAAACTTATTTTTTTATACTAGATGTAAATCAAGTTGTTTTTTAATTACAATCATCTCGAATTGCATCTGTTTTTAGCTACTCTATTGGGATCATGAAAGTTAGATTTTTACTTCCATATGGTATTTACTCATCAAATACTTTGGTTCATTCCAATTTTTCAGAATATATTTCATCAATATCGGAAATATGGGTTCGGCCATTTTTTTATTTTGTCAAAAGGATCACATGGTGCAATCTCTATTTTCCTACAATGGCACCCTGAATGACAAATAATGGCTGTCGATCAACAAGCATCTGAAACCAACATGCCAAACAAAACAACCATGCAAATCTAAACTGGTATATCCACTCTCTTTTTATATTAAATCACATACCTACCAACTGCCTTCACAGCCAACCAGAAACATTACAGCTGTTAAGTTCTGTAAAGTTATGTGTTAGAACAGGTGGTAAATAAGTTTAGGTACCTAGTATCCACTATAGTAGGACCACTCAGCCTCACACCAAACCTTGGATTCACACAGATTTAACTTACAGGAATCCGGTTTTGCTCATTGAACTGAGGGTCACTACTGCAGGGTACAGAGTGAAAACGGAGCTGTCACGCAACCAGGTTACAGGATGCCTGTATTTCAACAGATAGGAGGAGTATTTATAGATAGAGTAGGTAGTTAATCAACTAATTACTTAGTGATTAAATGATATAGCTGACACATATACAAAGAAGACAGGTAGTGAAATGGAATGTAATACAAACAGATGTAGTACAAAGAGATATTGTAATAGGCCAAAATGTATTTGTTAGGAATTCAGCACTTCAGGGAATATCATATGTAGTTAGATTGATATTTTGGATTATGTTATCAGATATAGTTTATGCAAGGATAAGATAGTAACAACGACAAGTCACTTAGTTAGGTTCAAGGTGGTCACAGCAAATGATGTTAATCAAGCAGCAGTTCAAACAGAGTAGGCAATGTAACAGGCAGTTGAAGTTAATCCTGCATTTTAGTGATAGTAACAGTCATTGAATACAGTGCTTAGGTAGTTTGCTTACTTGAGAGACATAATGATATCCAAATAGAGTAATAAAATATACAGACCAATTCCTGATGGTTATTTGGAAGGCTAAGTCAGAGCCAGATGAAAACCTTACGGTATCCTGAATGCTTGTTTGTAGAAAGGACACAGCGCGGTACACGCGCTGCAGAGACGCTGAGATGCCGGGTGTGACGTCACAGCCACCCGGTGTAACAGTTAGGGAATTGAAAGCAGCTCCTTTGGTTCCTAAGAAACTGCAAGTAATAGAATAGGCACACCGGCACACAGCAATGAAGGATTAATGTAGGCTGCAAAGATTCAAAGCAACAAGTAAGAAATCCCCACAGATTGAGGAAAGGGCTAGGTGTCTTCAGAGAGGAGTCACATAAAGTAGCTGATTCAAATTACCAAGCGAGGAGCATAGAGAGGAGGGGCCTTAAATAGGAAAAGAGGATTCAGAATTAAAGGGACAGGATTGTAATAGTGAATACCCTGACAGGACACCCCCCTCAAGGAGCCGCTCAGCGGATCAAGGACCTGGACGGTGTGGATTCCTCCTATGGAACAAGGAAACCAAGCGTGGAGCCATAACATTAGTAGCAGGCTCCCAAGAGTCTTCTTCAGGTCCATAACCCTTCCAACTGACCAAATACTGAAGGTGGTTTCGAAAGTATCGAGAATCTTGAATAGAATCAATCTCGTACTCCTTCTCATCTGTCACATGAGTTAAAGAAGTCTCCATCGAAGATGTAGCCCTGATAGAAGCATAGGGTTTAAGGAGTGAGACATGAAATGTTGGATGAATTCTCATGGAAGAAGGTAGTTGAAGAGTGACTGCATTCACATTAACAACATTCTTAATTTCAAAGGGACCCAAATAAAGTGAAGCGAGCTTTTTGGAAGGAACTTGTAATCTTATATTCTTCGTGCTTAACCAAACTTTATCTCCCACCTTATATTCAGGAGGTTTAGAACGTCGTAGATCGTAGTAATGTTTTTGAGCTTTTTGAGCATCGAGTAGTAGTTGTTTAACAGTGGCGAAACCTTTCACTAAGGTATTGATTTTATCATTAACAACGGGTATAGGAGAATTTTTTGGAGTCTGAATGTCATAAGAAGGATGAAAACCGTAGTTAAGGAAAAATGGAGACATTTTAGTGGAGGAGTTGAGCATGTTATTATGAGCAAATTCAGCAGTGGAAAGGAGAGAATGCCAGTTATCTTGTTCTAGAGAACAGTAACAACGGAGATACTGTTCCAGGGCTTGATTTGTTCTCTCAGTCTGCCCATTGGTTTGTGGATGAAAAGCTGTACTTAACCTCCTAGAGATGTTGAGGGATTTACAAAGATGTTCCCAAAATCTAGAGGTAAACTGAGAACCTCTGTCACTAGTAATGGAATTTGGTAGACCATGTAATTTGACAATATGATCTATGAAAAGAGTAGCTGTTTCTTGAGCTGTGGGTAGACCTCTATGTGGCAGGAAATGGGCCATTTTAGAAAAAAGATCAACAATGACCATGATAGTGTTGAAGTTAGCAGAAGGTGGCAGATCGACAATAAAGTCCATGGCAATATCTGCCCAAGGTCTTTCAGGTATTGGAAGAGATAGAAGGTATCCGTAGGGACGTGTATGTTGATGTTTTTTAGTAGTGCAAAGAAAACATGTTTTGATGTATTGCTTGATTGTATCAGACATTTTGGGCCACCAATAATTCCTTGAGAGGATATGAAGAGTCCTATGTACGCCAGGATGACCTGCTAAAGAGGAATCATGAGCTGCTGCTAAAAGTTGATTCCTGAGATCCTTGGGTACATATAGCTGATCATGATGATAGAACAGTTCATCAGAATGTTTATTTAAATTGAGGTGTGTTATTAATGAATCCTCCTTCTGTTGCAGCTTTAGGGTCTCCAAGAAATCGTTTGTTAAACAAATGATTCTGTCCGCAGGTATCACTGAGGCAGGTGTCAAATGATCTTGTGGCTTAGGAGGTATACGAGAGAGGGTATCTGCCTTAAGATTCTTAGAACCTGGACGATAGGTGATCACATAATCAAAACGTGAAAAGAAAAGGCTCCAGCGGACTTGACGAGAAGTCAGGGTCTTGTTTGACTTTAAATACTCTAAATTACGATGGTCTGTGTAAATAGTAATTGGAAATTTTGTACCTTCCAAGATATGCCTCCAGAATTCCAATGCGGATTTGATGGCAAGCAATTCCTTATCACCAATACCATAGTTTATCTCAGCTGAGCTCATGACACGAGAGTAGAATGCAACAGGATGTAATGGCTTTTCTTGAGAGGCCCTCTGGGATAGAACAGCCCCTATTGCAAATTCAGAAGCATCAACCTCAAGCGTAAAATGACAACTGGGATCTGGGAATTGCAAAATAGGGGCTGAAGTAAATTTATTCTTGAGGGTAGTGAAAGAGTCCTGAGCTTTACTATCCCATGAAAACCTGATATGTTTCTTAGTTAAAGTTGTTAATGGTTTGACAATATGTGAGAAATCTTTAATGAATTTTCTATAAAAATTCGCAAAACCAAGAAACCTCTGGACATCTTTTTTACATGAGGGTACTGGCCATTTGAGTATAGCTTCTACTTTACTGGTCTCCATAGTAATCCCAGTAGGAGAGATACAGTAACCCAGAAATGAAATAGAGTTAGTATTAAATATACATTTCTCTAGTTTAGCGTAGAGATGATGTTGTCTTAAACGAGATAGAACTAATTTTACATGTTTTAAATGATTTTCAAAAGTGTCTGAATAGACAAGAATGTCATCTAGATAGATAACAATACATACATCCAGAAGGTCGTGAAAAACATCATTTATGAAGCACTGGAAAGTGGCTGGGGCGTTGCAGAGCCCAAACGGCATTACTGTGTATTCGTAAAGTCCGTATCGTGTACGGAAAGCCGTTAACCACTCATCCCCTGCTCTCATCCTGATTAAATTGTATGCACCCCTAAGATCGAGCTTGGTGTAGATGGTGGCACCCTGAAGGCGCTCAATTAGTTCAGGAATGAGAGGCAGGGGATATCTGTTTTTCTTAGTACATTTATTCAGTTGTCTGTAATCTATAATGGGGCGTAAACTGCCATCTTTATTTTTCACAAAAAACATAGCAGCACCTGCAGAGGAAGTGGATGGACGTATAAACCCTTTTTTCAAGTTTTCGTCTAGATATTCCTTAAGGTGTGCTAGTTCAGGTTGGGACAAAGGATATATATGACCATATGGAATGGTGCAGTTAGGAATGAGATCAATAGGGCAGTCATACCTCCTATGTGGTGGAAGTGTGGCTGCCTCAACCTTATCAAAAACATCAGCATATTCTTTGTAGCAATCTGGTAATGTCTCTACATTAATATGACAAAGTGTATGAGAATCAGTGCAGAATTGCTTGCAGTACTGAGAATCAAAAACTACAGTAGAGTCTGTCCAAGAAATAGTGGGGTTATGCATAGACAACCACTGAATACCGAGTATCATAGGGTAGACAGAACTTGGTAAAACATCAAAAGATATTAACTCAGTATGCCCTGAGTCTGAGGTAACCTTAAGTGGAACTGTATGGTGTGAAATAGGACCAGAACTAAAAAATGATCCATCAACCAAACGGATGGCTAGTGCAACACTCTTTTTTATTAGTGGTATTTTGTGCTTATCAACAAAAACTAAATCTATGAAATTCCCAGATGCTCCAGAGTCAATTACGGCCTGTACGTCTATCTTCTGCTGATCCCACTGCAACGAGAGAGGGATTGATAAATGAAGCAAATTATTATTAACCATATTAACATTGTGCTTAAATCTCACTCTCTTACCCTTCTTTTGACGAAGGAGAGATGGGCAATCCCTTACGCCATGATCCTTTTCGGCACAATAGAGGCACAAATTAAGCAGTTTGCGTCTGGCTTTCTCTTCAGGCTTTAGAGGGCCTCTAATCACAGCAACATCCATGGGTTCATCAACATTCTTGGTAGCATGGGTAGGAAGATTTATATGATAGGGAGTGTATTTCTTAGGAGTGATGTCAGTTGTGGATTTTTCATATTTCCTTTCCCTGAGTCTCCGGTCAATACCAATACATAAAGTCATGAGATCCTCAAGAACATCTGGAATGATACCTCTAGCAAGTTCATCTTTTAATGAGTCACTGAGGCCCAAGCGAAATTGATTTTTCAGAGCTGGGTTGTTCCATAAAGTGTCAGGAGCCCATCTTTTAAAGTCTGTTATGTATTCCTCTACCATCCTTTTCCCTTGGCGTAAGGATCTCAAAGCTGTTTCAGCAGTATTCTGCTTGTTATGATCCTCATATAAAAGGGACATCGCAGAAAAAAAAGAATCAAGAGAATTTAATATGGGATCATCAGTCTCATAGAAAGTGTTGGCCCAAGATTTAGCTTCTCCACGCAAAAAAGAAATCACAGTCAAAACTTTAATTCTGTCAGTAGGATAAGACCTAGGTTTCAAAGTGAACATAAGAATGCAAGAATTTCTAAAGTCTCTGAACATGGACCTGTCCCCAGAGAATTTCTCTGGAGGACTTACAACAGGCTCCGGTGTAATCTCAGAAGTAGAAGGTTTAGTTGTCATATGCTCATTAATAAATTTTCTAATATTCTGGTTCTCAATTTGTATCTCTCTTAAACCCTGTAACATACTATCCATACTTTGTGCTAGAGAACCCACTCTATTGGAAAGCTCACTCAACTCCATGATAGTGGATAGAGGTACTTTTATTTTTGGCTTGGTAATATGTTAAGTTCTGTAAAGTTATGTGTTAGAACAGGTGGTAAATAAGTTTAGGTACCTAGTATCCACTATAGTAGGACCACTCAGCCTCACACCAAACCTTGGATTCACACAGATTTAACTTACAGGAATCCGGTTTTGCTCATTGAACTGAGGGTCACTACTGCAGGGTACAGAGTGAAAACGGAGCTGTCACGCAACCAGGTTACAGGATGCCTGTATTTCAACAGATAGGAGGAGTATTTATAGATAGAGTAGGTAGTTAATCAACTAATTACTTAGTGATTAAATGATATAGCTGACACATATACAAAGAAGACAGGTAGTGAAATGGAATGTAATACAAACAGATGTAGTACAAAGAGATATTGTAATAGGCCAAAATGTATTTGTTAGGAATTCAGCACTTCAGGGAATATCATATGTAGTTAGATTGATATTTTGGATTATGTTATCAGATATAGTTTATGCAAGGATAAGATAGTAACAACGATAAGTCACTTAGTTAGGTTCAAGGTGGTCACAGCAAATGATGTTAATCAAGCAGCAGTTCAAACAGAGTAGGCAATGTAACAGGCAGTTGAAGTTAATCCTGCATTTTAGTGATAGTAACAGTCATTGAATACAGTGCTTAGGTAGTTTGCTTACTTGAGAGACATAATGATATCCAAATAGAGTAATAAAATATACAGACCAATTCCTGATGGTTATTTGGAAGGCTAAGTCAGAGCCAGATGAAAACCTTACGGTATCCTGAATGCTTGTTTGTAGAAAGGACACAGCGCGGTACACGGGCTGCAGAGACGCTGAGATGCCGGGTGTGACGTCACAGCCACCCGGTGTAACAGTTAGGGAATTGAAAGCAGCTCCTTTGGTTCCTAAGAAACTGCAAGTAATAGAATAGGCACACCGGCACACAGCAATGAAGGATTAATGTAGGCTGCAAAGATTCAAAGCAACAAGTAAGAAATCCCCACAGATTGAGGAAAGGGCTAGGTGTCTTCAGAGAGGAGTCACATAAAGTAACTGATTCAAATTACCAAGCGAGGAGCATAGAGAGGAGGGGCCTTAAATAGGAAAAGAGGATTCAGAATTAAAGGGACAGGATTGTAATAGTGAATACCCTGACAACAGCACGCAACATGGTCCCTATCAGTAAGTTACTTTTTTAATGGGTTAATGAGGTTAAAGAGACATAAACATTGGTGTATATTGTCCCTTTAATTGAGCTTATGGGGCATATTTATAAAAGTGCTAGTGGACATGATACGATGTAGCGTATCAGGTCCGCTGCACATCGATAAATTGTTATTATTGCACAAGCAGTTCTTGTGAACTGCTTGTGCAATACCGCCCCCTGCAGATTTGTGGCTTATCGGCCTCTAGCAGGAGGTGTCAATCAACTGGATTGTATTCAATCGTGTTGATTTCTGTGCGCCGTCTCAGAGCAGGCGGACAAATTACCTATGGGCCAAATTATCAAGCTCTTAATTGATGCTTGATGCCTCTTGTTTCCAGCGAGCCTTCAGGACCACTGCTCCATAACCTGTCCGCTTGCTCGTAACCCAATTGATACGATCAGGTTGATTCACACCCCCTGCTAGCGACCGATTGGCTGCAAATCTGCAGGGGGCGGTATTGCACAAGCAGTTCTGGTGAACTGCTTGTGCAATGATAAATGCCGTCTGCATTTATCGATGTGCAGCGGTGTCAGGGTTTTTTACCTGTTTTGTTTGCCATGTGCTGCTGGCAGCCATTTTACTCACCTCTCTTCCTGAGTATGGTGCATTGTGGGGGATGCTGCTCATTTCCTGCACTTCCTTTTATAGCCAGACTGGTGTGCCTCATCCATGTGAGACAGGATGCAGTCTCAGAATTGTGATGTCATCACTTAGTAGTTAAAGGGCCTCTGTTCAGTATGCTTTGCCTTTGCGTTGTCTCAGACCTGTTTGTGAGAGTTCCTGTGTATTACCCGGCTGCCTGACGTCCTTCCTGGTTCCTGATCCCTAGCTTGTTCCTGACTCTGCTGTTTTTCTTGTTGCTGATTCCGGCTCGTCTGACTATTCGCTTTGGCTTCTGACTTGGCTCGTCTGACTACCAGCTCTGGTTTTGACTCCTGGCTTGTTATTTGACTTGTGGACTTTTTATTATTTTTTGCTATTAATAAAGGTGTGATTATTTTTGCACTTCTGGTCTCAGTCTGACAGGGCCGTTTCTAGAGATTTCAGCTCCCAGGGCGAAATTTCAAAATTTGCCCCCCCCCCCCCACCCTCATTCTAAAGTGCAACCTTTTCCCGTCTACCTTCCATGTCTCACTGCCATTTAATTTTAATTTAAATCTGTAAAGTGTACATGAAAAATAAATACAATACAGCAGATACATTTTCTTTGAAATTGCGTAATTACTTCATTGAACTTATTAGGAATACAATACAAATAGCAATTACCATGCCACAAAAGAAACTAAGTCAGAAATACTCCAAATAAAATAGCATCATTACAATTACAAGTAAGTCAACTAAAGGTTAGGCTGAAACCTCCTTTTTGTATAGACCTCCTATTAAATCAAGAGGCCACGCTTGGACCTGTGTATAGTAGGTTAATAATGTTAAGGCCATTCTTGGGCCTTAAAAAGGCAGAAAAACAATTTTTACAATAAAGCAATAATGTCACATTTGAAATAAAATAAGCAACAGCCAACAGCAAATGTCATCATAAGCAAACTTACACAACATATTATATAATACAGGAGAGCCCTTTGTATGTGCAAAAGAGGTTACTTTCAGGTCATATATAAAGAAACAACATGAAAAAAAGGCTCAGCAACAGATTTTCCTACAGTATGAACATTGACAACCAGGTCAAGTCAAACTTTAATGAACAGACAACTAAAATAAATGAAGGTCTAAACAAAGGCTACTTTTCTTGATTTAGCAGCTGCAAAATTGTTTATTGCAGTAGTGTAATCAATTTGCTCTGACAGTTCACTCTCTATAGACAATAGAGCAAGAGCTGAAAGTCTTTCTTCTGCCATTGATGACCGTAAATAGGTTTTAATCAGTTTTAGTTTGCTGAAGCTTCTTTCACAGTTAGCCACAGTGATTGGAATGGTGAGTAAGATCCTCATGGCTACCCAAATATTAGGAAACAAGCATTTAGTATTAGTAGATTGAATGTGCTGTAAGACTTCAAGTGGTGTGACAGATTCCTTCAGAATAGTAGGTATAATCTGTGTCAGTTCTTCGGACAACTGGAAGCCATCTATATCACATTCAGGTGCTGATTGATTATTATTAGCCAATATATGCTCCAGATCTTTGCATAAATTTAGCAGTTTATCTTTCTCTGGTAATGCCATTATGTTATATAGAAAGCCCCATCTTTCATTGTGTACGGATAATTGACTAAAACGGCGTTCAAGAGAAGTAGTCATGTTGTCAATAAGAGGGTAGTACACTGAAGACTTAAAATGTTGTTCTTCTTCTGCAGGAGTTTCATCTCTGCTCTCATATGCAAACATTCTTTTTTTCATCTTCTTCCTCTTGTCTGCTTTGAAAGTGGTTTCAATACCCAAACCTAAAGCGATTTCCTTTGCAGTTACTTTGGCAGATTCGTAGCCAGAATCTCTATAGTTTTGAACAAAACTAATGCATTTCTTTAGAATATCATTGCAGAGTGGCAAATTAAATTGTCTTGACTGCATAGACTTGCTTACAATGTTCACTTGGAATAGAAGGTCATACCATATAACAAGAGTTAAAATGAAACTGAAATCCTCCAAATGCAAATTAAGTGACTTTGCCTCTGATGTGATTACTGGGTCACTGATGTCTTCTTCTAGGCTCATAAGAGCATTATTAATGTCTTCAAATTGATACCGTACAGCTTTAAGGCTTTCAATTCTGCATTCCCATCTTGTTTCACAGACTTTCTTCAGTGAAAGATTTTGTACATGATCAGATAGAATACACCAGCGTTTTGTAGATGCAGCAAAAACATTGTATAGTCTCTGAAGTATTCCGAAGAGGGACACTGATTTTACAGATGATTTAGAAGCATCACCTATCACTAAATTCAAGCTATGACACCCGCACGGATTAAAAAATGCTCTGGGGTACTTCTCCAAAACTCTTTTTTGGACACCTTTGTTTATGCCTATCATGTTTGCTCCATTATCATAGCCCTGACCCCGGCAGTTGTTCATATCCAGACCACAATCTGACATTTCACAAAAAAGAAGGTCTGAAAGTGCTTCGCCAGATGTTTCATTTGCTATGCGGTAACCTAAAAAGTGCTCTTTTATTGCAATGGTTTCTTCTGTGATATCAACAAATCTGATGGTATACGATAATTGCTCATTATGGCTAACATCAGGTGTACAATCTAGCATAACCGAAAAATATTTTGCCTCTTTAGCCTTTTGCAAAATGTTTTTTTTCACTTGAGATGCCATTAAAGTGATTAACTCATTCTGAATAAGATTTCCACAGTAATGAGTATGGATATCTTTAGATGTCACTCGCCGTAAGTGATCCATCATTACGGAGTCAAATTTTCCTAATAATTCTATTAGGCCCAAGAAGTTTCCGTTATTTGGAGAGAACAATTTGTTAGATGTTCCTCGGAAAGCCAAATTATTTTTTGCTAAATAAATTACAACTGACATTATTCTTTCTAATACAGCTCGCCAACGACTGGTTTCTGATTTTATCTGTTCTTGTAATTCTTTGTCAATGCCTTTATTTCCCAAAAGACATTTTTCTGCATTAAGCCACATTTTGCTTGCTTGAAAATGTTCGAGAGCGCCTTCATGTTTGTTCAGATAATCACCTATATGCTGCCAGTTATTAATGCCATCTTTCCCAAGCATAGATTTTGGCTTTGGGTCAAACAGCTTGCAGCAAAAACAATATACTTTATCTGAGACAACTGAATATTGTAGCCACCTTCTTGTTGTTCTCTCCTTATTTGGTAGTATACGGAACAAATACGAATTTGAAAAGTGCCTTTTTTTGGAATCTTTTGGATATCTATAATTTGATGATGGTAACGGTTGTGGTCCTTCTATAACAATGTGATCTCTTACTTGTCTGTTCATTGATGATGGACCTGGCCATAAAGAAATATCTTTAAAAGAAATATGTTCGGTAACATTTTCAACTGTATCTTTCTTTTTTTCTATGATTAGGCTAGTTAAGTTGTCACAGGTTATGATTTCAATTTCACCTTCCTGTATCTTATCAACATGGCTAGTTGAAGGTTCACACATTAAATTTTGTGGGGTGGTGAACTCAGTTAAAACCTCTTCCTCTGTAGCAGTATTAGTTACAATGTGAAGCTTGCCAACTAATTGCTGCTTGTGGGTATTTTCTTCCTTTCTTAAGAACTTAGACATTACTTTTGCACTTTTAAGATCTTCCTCTTTTTCCATACGAACTCTTTTACGGTTTTTTGCTCCCGAGGCTTTGTTGTTTATTAAGGACATTGCGCGTTCGTCAAAACGTACTCTAGAATATATATTTAAACATATATTTACACGGATACTGAGAAAACTACACTGAAATAATGAGAATACTATACTATATAATGAGTACACTACATTACACATTGATGCAGGCAGGGTATCTATATAATGATAATGAGTACACTACATTACACATTGATGCAGGGTATCTACACACTGATAAAGAGTAGACTACATTACACAATGATGCAGGGTATCTACACATAAAAAGATATATATATATATAGATATATATATATATATATATATATATATATATATATATATATATATATATATATATATATATATATATATATATATATATATATATATATATATATATATATATATATATATAAGCCTTAGAGGACATGTAGAAGAAAAAACACCTCCAAAGTGGACTGCAAAAAATATTGATTATCCACTCTTAATAATGTACAAAGACAAAATTAAAGACATACATACACCCATACTGACTCACACAAAAAAACTCATAGACACACACATATACAGACACACACATAAACTCACACACACAGATATATAGACATACACATATACAGACACACACATAAACTCACACACACAGATATATAGACATACACATATACAAACACACACATAAACTTACACACACAGATATATAGACATACACATATACAGACACACAAAAAACTCACACACTAACACACAGATTCATACACACACACACATATACACACAAAAACCTAAAAACATACATACACACAAACTCATACATACACACACACAAACGTATACACACAACCCTTTAAACAAAGCTAAAATCATCCCCAAAGGAGTAATGAACTACTGGGAGAAAGCTGAACACATCTGTTGAGCCAATAACAAGAGGAATGTGTGCCAAATAGCTAGTTCCCAGTAGTGCATTGCAACTCCTATCTTTATCTGTATTTCTGAACAATGACATTTTGTATTGACTTTTACATCTGTTTAAATGCTAATAAAAAAAATAAAAAATAAAAAAAGGCCTTAAACCTGGGAGGGTGGGGGGCAGCACAAAACCTAAATACACCACTGGAAAGAATTATACATGCAGCATTAGTTTAGGCAAAACAGCAGCTAAATAGACTAGTGGTAATGGCAATACAAATGTTATCTAATGTAGAAAAAAAAAGTACTATAATATCACTGAGCATGTCAGATCCCCTAGTGCACCAACACCCTTGTAGAACCCACGTATGCTGCTGCTTCAGCTCATGGCAATAAACACTGCCCTACTCATAGCATAGGCCCCATCATGCCCAAGTCATTAGGACACCCAAATAGAGGAAGGCCCTAACTCAAGTAATAAACTACCTAACAGGACCCCCCACACAAGCCCCAACACACACTTAAAGGGACACTCAAGTCAAAATTAAACTTCAAGATTCAGATACAGCAGCAATTTTAAACAACTTTCCAATTTACTTCAATTAACAAAATGTGCACAGTCTTTTTATATTTACACTTTTTGAGTCACTAACTCCTACTGAGCATTTGCAAGAATTCACAGCATATACGTGTATGCATTTGTGATTGGCTGTCACATGATACAGGGGGAGTGGAAATAGACATAACTGCAATTTTTTTTAACAAAAATCTACTACTCATTTGAAGTTCAGACTAAGTTCTATTGCATTGTCCTCTTATCATGCATTTGTTGATTATGCAAATCTACTGCATTGACTGGTCCTTTAAACTCCCCCATCCACACATGTATCTTATATTCTTTTCTTATCTATTAACCATTTATACTTATGGCTAGTACTGTAGTCTGGTTTGGTGAGAGAAAGGTGAAGTGTTAACACTTCACCTTTCTTCGCCACTCTCACCAAACCAGACTACAGTACTAGCCATAAGTATAAATGGTTAATAGATAAGAAAAGAATATAAGATACATGTGTGGATGGGGGAGTTTTTATGGTTGGTTAATAGATAAGAATAGGAAAGAATAGGAAAGAATAGAGGAAGCTGCAAGAGGCACTCCATACTTATTATTACAATACTTAGTCTTACTGTCTGTCTGACCCACACCACCCTGTGTGTCTGTAGGCTTAGGCTAATTTGCTTACACTGACTGACTGTACATGCAGTGCCAGTGGCCATAAAGGTATATGGGGTTAGGGTATGGTATTTTAGGCTGGACTGACCCTGTGTGTCTGTGTTGCTTACACTGTACATGTAGCTGTGTGCCTAATAGGTTATCAATGGAAATGGAATCCACATGGATTCATGATTCAACACAGTCAACACTGTGTACTAGTGTACCATCCATTAACTTAGTGCCAGTGCAGCCCTGGCTGCCCCCAACCCCCCCCCCCCCCCCCACTAAAAATAATAAATCTTTTTTTTTTTTTTTTTTTAAAAGGTCTATTTTTTTTTAAACAGCCTTTATTATTAGCCATAGGCGCCCTCATAGCTGTTGCGCTCACTGTGTGCACTGAGTGTCAAAATGAGTATGAGGCTGACTGTAGTTAAAAGTGCTTCTGCTGGCCTGTGACTTTGTGAGACAGAGAGGGTCCGGGCGGGTGGCGTGAGTGGGAGCGGGGGGTGGAATGGAGGTCGAGGAAGGATGATGAAGTGAACTTTAGTACTTACCTAAGTCTAGTAGCCTGGCCTGGCTGCAACTCTCTGCAGAATGCAGAATGGTCTGACGGTCTCACGGTTGTGTCGGCACGGCAGCTGCCCTGGGAGTCCCTGATGGGCTGCTTCACTTGCTGGGGGTAAGGTGGCACGAGTCCTGTTGCTGCTGCAGTGCTGGTAACGGTAAGTAACCAACGCACGCCTGGCTCACACACACTGGCACTAGGACGGACCAACCGCTTCCGCTTTTTGAGGACTCAGGACAGGAGTCAGGACTCTCCCTCTGTTACCGCCCGGCACCTAAGGCTAATTGGGGGACCTGTCTGTCTCTCCAGTCTCCTGTCTCCTCTGTCGCCACTCGCCACGCCCACTCACACTGAGTCAAGGATAGACAAATTAGACAGTATGTGTACACACTGCGAAAGTGTGGGAAAAAAGGAACCAACTTCCTCCCGCTATAACACTACTGCCGCCTGTCTGTCTCTGACTCAGTGGGTTTCCAATCCATATTCCATGATTCTCTCTGAGTCTGGTGGCGCCCCCAGTCACTGCCGCACGGTCTCTGTCATCTGACTGTCTACTCTACTCTCTCAGTCAGTTTTTTAACAGTTTAAAAAAATTAAATAATTTTAATTGCTCCCTCACACTGCTCCCTTTTGTGCCTATTGCGCCCCGGGCCACTGCCCGGTCTGCCCGCCCCTAGAAACGGCCCTGCAGTCTGATTCCTGGCACCCTGACAAGCGGACATTATACGCTACATCGTATCATGTCCGCTCGCACTTTGATAAATATGCCCCTATGTGTGCATTTCTGATTTATTTTTATTTCTTTGCATTTGGACAAAGAGAAATTTATTTTTTATTAAACACATTTTTAATATCATGTACTGATAAGTTGTCAGGTATGAGGTGTATGTCTTTAAATCCAACCTTATTTAAGGCTACTCCTCCCCCTCTCACCTGCCGTTTAATTTAGTTGTGTACTCTATCTCAAGCTGAGACGCCAGCACAACTCAATTCCTGGCTAAATATATTGAACTAAATCATTATATCCCCAAAGGACTTTTCTACTGCACTAACAGACCAGTGAACCTTTTGTGACATCCTACTACTGGATTTACCTTGGATTACAATCTCATGCTAAACCTCCTCCGGAGTTCTTAAGTGACTGAGGGTTCCCAGGAAACAAGTGCTTATCAAGTCTCACCGGCTTCTCTCCGGTGCCTCTCACCAATCTTTCCGGTTCCCTCATCCTCTGGTGATCTACTTTGGTTTGGCCGCTTTCTACTAAAGACTGGTACAGTTACAGTGCGGCACTCCCTGCAAACAAGACTTTACACAGCCTTTACTCTGCTACGCACAGCCGTAGCCAGACCTAGATTCCTGAGAGCTGATTGGTGCTCACGCACACACACCCTCTCTCGCAGCACACAGCCTGCAGCTGTACAGCTCTCCCTCTACTGCTCTAATCCCCAAGCTGTAATATTACCGGTCAGCAATAAGAGACTTTTAAGTTCCTAAATACCACATTACTGGGATTCTATTGATCCACATTACCATTAGGAACCAACTACCATATTTAAAGGCATATACACAGAGGGATAACCTTTGAATCTTACCGGACTCTCTCCCTCTCCTGTAACCTATAAACACTGAACTAACACAGGAGTGTCCAACCCTTTATTTCCTATCCTGCTCTGTACAAGACTTTATTGTATAACCTGACAGATTACTCCTCATAGCAATAAATAAAGTTGTTATATCTGCAGTTGAGATCCAATTACCAAACAAATTCTGTTTTCAGAGACAGAGTGTGACATATTAAACGGCCCAATTATGGATCCAGCAGAATTACCCACTGTGGTGTACAATCTCACACAAAGGGTGGACCAGTTGTCACATGGATTAAGAGACTTGCAATTGCAAAATGACAGCCTCAGAGCAGCAATAAGAGACAACACCCCCGAACCACAGGTGTGTTTACCTGAGAGTTTCTCAGGAGACAGAAAAAATTTCAGACAGTTCAGGAATGCGTGTTTCCTGCTTTTCCAAATGAAACCTAGGACCTACCATACCGAGAGGCTTAAGGTTATGACTGTAATATCTTTTCTTACCGGCGAACCTAGAGTATGGGCGGATACATTCCTAGAGAACAATGATCCTGTCTTGGGATCTCTCACTGATTTCTTCTCACAGATGAGCTCGTTGTACGAGGACACTCAGAAGCAACTCACGGCAGAGGCAAAGATGCGCTCCCTACGCCAGGGAAGGAGACCTGTAGAGGAATATCTCACCGAGTTCAAGCTTTACACGAAGGACTCGGAGTGGAGTGAGATAGCATTAAGAAACCAATACCGCCTCGGGTTATGTGACTCATTGAAGGATGAGCTTGCTCGAATCGAGATTCCCAGAACCCTCGAAGGGCTAATGTCACTATCCATTCAGATAGATAGGAGACTGCGTGAGAGGAGGTCTGAACGCCAGCAGTCCGAAGGGAATCAAAGATATTACCCATCACCCCAAGCAGCAAAAGATGTTAACACTCCCATGGAAATTGGCTTCACAAAAGGACCACTGACGCTGGAAGAGAGACACCGCAGACAACAAAAGAATTTGTGCATGTACTGTGCATCACCTACACACCCCGTTAAGGAATGCCCACTTCTTCAACGCCAAAAAAGAAGTAAGCTTAGACAAGTAAATGCATGCTTGACTAACAAGGTTGTAAACGTAGCTTATTGTACTATGTCTCTCCTTTTACAGTGGGACCGTCAAGCCCTCCAAGCTGAAGCCATCATAGACTCGGGTGCATACTCCAATTTCCTGGATTCAACCCTTGTAAGAAAAAATAAAATCCCTACCCTTACCAAAGCAGTTCCTGTCTCAATTCGTGTTATTGATGGTACCTATGTCCAATCTGGACCCATAACACACCACACCATTCCTCTCAAGGTCACACTGGGTAAGGGTCATACCGAATATATCACTTTTGATGTTTTACCCTCTCCTTTATATCCCATAGTTCTAGGGCTCTCCTGGCTTCAACAACATCAACCTTCCATATCTTGGCAAAATCTTCAGGTTGATATGGATTCCACTTATTGTAAAAATTCTTGTTATCCCCAACAACATATCTTACAGCTGTCTGAAGAGGTAGTTCCTCAAGAATATCACGATTTCCTTGATGTCTTCGATAAAAAACAAGCGGAAACCCTTCCACCTCATCGTATTTACGATTGCCCCATAGAACTACTACCAGGTTCTACCATACCCTATGGGCATATTTATCCGCTCTCCCAACCTGAGTTTGAACATCTCAAGTCATATCTTGACGAAAACCTGAAAAAGGGGTTCATTAGACCTTCAACATCCCCGGCCGGTGCTGGGATATTCTTTGTACGGAACAAGGACAAGTCCCTACGTCCAATCATCGATTATCGGGAATTGAACAAAAGAACTAAGAAGAACAGGTATCCGTTACCCCTCATTCCCGAATTGGTAGAACGACTTAGCAAGGCTACCATATATACCAAACTCGATCTCAGAGGAGCCTACAATCTGGTCAGGATCAGAGAGGGAGATGAGTGGCTCACTGCCTTCCGGACTCGTTACGGGCTCTATGAATATATGGTGATGCCGTTTGGGCTTTGTAATGCCCCTGCCACGTTCCAATATTTCATTAATGATATATTCAGAGATTTATTGGACGTGTGCCTTGTGATATATTTGGATGATATCCTGATCTACTCCGACAACTTAGAGGACCACAAGAAACATGTACGCTGGGTTCTCAATCGACTAAGAACTCATCAGCTGTATGCCAAACCAGAGAAGTGCTCTTTTCACACATACGAAATCACCTTCCTTGGTTATAACATCTCATCGTCTGGTGTAAAGATGGAAGATGGGAAGATTCAAGCCATCCAAGATTGGCCTGTTCCTACTTCCAGAAAAGAGGTTCAACGCTTCCTTGGTTTTGCCAACTTCTATCGGAAGTTCATCAAGGGATTCTCCAACCTATCCAGACCCCTGTGTAAACTCACTGGTTCTCATACTCATTTCCTCTGGAATTCAGAGGCCCAAAAGGCATTTGACTACCTAAAAAAGGCATTCATCACTGCACCTATTCTCCAGTTCCCGGATACCAAACTCCAGTTCATTCTTGAGGTAGATGCATCGGATTATGCCCTAGGCGCTATACTCTCTCAACGAAAATCTCCCTCTGATCCCATTCACCCAGTGGCCTTTTATTCCAGACTAATGACACCACCTGAACAGAACTAACCCATTGGGGAAAAGGAGCTTCTCGTCATCAAGGTTGCTTTAGAACACTGGAGGCATCTATTGGAAGGAACTATTTACCCAATACTAATTTACACCGACCATCGCAATCTAGAGTACCTTCAATCAAGTAAAACATTGTCAGCTCGTCAACTCCGCTGGAGTCTTTTCTTTACCAGATTCCACTTTCACATTACTTTCCGTCCAGGGTCAAAGAATGGCAAGGCCGATGCTCTCTCCAGACACTTACGACGTCCTACTCAACTCTTACCTGCACGGCCTATACTATCCTCAGAACATTTTATTGGTCTCCTTACTGATAATTACCGGACGCTACGCACCCACCAGTGCAAAAACACTACGTACCCAAAGGATCAACAAGAAATAGATTCAAATGGAATTGGCTACGTACATGGGAAGATATACATTCCACCCACATTGAGAACTCAGATTCTCCAAGACCACCATGAATCTCCTCTAGCTGGACACCCTGGGATCCAAAGAACAACTGAACTCATCAAAAGGAATTACTGGTGGCCCAATCTACACCAAACAGTAGACGAATACGTTAAGACATGTCAAGTATGTGCAGTTTCAAAACATGAACATTCCAAACCCTATGGTACTTTGAAATCTCTCCCAGTACCAGAAAGGCCATGGCACACAGTTGGTATGGATTTTATCGTAGACCTGCCAAGTTCAAACAAATCGACCATCATCATGGTAGTTGTCGATTACCTTTCAAAGATGGCTCACTTTATTCCATACGAAAAACTACCTACAGCTTCTGAGACAGCAGCCCTTTTTCTGTCACATGTGGTACGTATACATGGTCTACCATCTATCATCATTTCAGACAGAGGTTCGCAGTTCACCTCCAGATTCTGGAGGCAGCTTTGTTCAGTACTTAAGATTGATCATCGCTACAGTACAGCCTACCATCCACAGACCAATGGGCAAACGGAACGGGTTAACCAGTGGATAGAACAGTACATTAGGTGCTACTGTTCCAACCAACAGGATCAATGGAAACAACACTTACCACTGGCTGAATACGCTTACAACAATACCCTGAACACATCAACTAAAAACACACCTTTCTTTGCCAACTATGGGTACCACCCTACCTTCCATCTCTTCCCGCATCTGAATACCACTTCTCCACTTGTGGATGAAACATCCAACTCAATGTCCGAGATCTTCACTTTCCTCAAGCAGAATGTAACTGCAGCCCAAGAAAGACAAAAGCGTTACTACGACTCCAAGAGACGGTCTCCTCCTACTTACCAAGTCGGTGACAGGGTATGGCTCTCCACTAGACATCTTAAGTTGAAGTCACCATGTCGAAAATTCTCTCATCTCTTCCTTGGACCGTATGAAATCACTAAACTAGTCAACGAGAACGCTGTAACCCTGAATCTCCCACCTGAGATTCCGGTACACCCTACTTTTCACGTTTCCTTGCTGAAACCTTACATCCCAACTCGACAGCAGACCTCTACCTCTGGCACACCACCTATAGTAGTTGACGATGACATATACGAAGTGTCTTCCGTTCTGGACTCCAGACTTTACCGGGGGGTTCTGCAGTACCTCATCCGTTGGAAGGGGTATTCCCCTGATGAAGACTCTTGGGAACCATCGACTAACCTCAACGCTGCCGGACTAATCGGCCGGTTCCACAGGACTCATCCGGACAAACCCGCTCCTCCTGCTGCGGGGCAGCACCTTTGACGGGGGTACCTGTCAGGTATGAGGTGTATGTCTTTAAATCCAACCTTATTTAAGGCTACTCCTCCCCCTCTCACCTGCCGTTTAATTTAGTTGTGTACTCTATCTCAAGCTGAGACGCCAGCACAACTCAATTCCTGGCTAAATATATTGAACTAAATCATTATATCCCCAAAGGACTTTTCTACTGCACTAACAGACCAGTGAACCTTTTGTGACATCCTACTACTGGATTTACCTTGGATTACAATCTCATGCTAAACCTCCTCCGGAGTTCTTAAGTGACTGAGGGTTCCCAGGAAACAAGTGCTTATTAAGTCTCACCGGCTCCTCTCTGGTGCCTCTCACCAATCTTTCCGGTTCCCTCATCCTCTGGTGATCTACTTTGGTTTGGCCGCTTTCTACTAAAGACTGGTACAGTTACAGTGCGGCACTCCCTGCAAACAAGACTTTACACAGCCTTTACTCTGCTACGCACAGCCGTAGCCAGACCGAGATTCCTGAGAGCTGATTGGTGCTCACGCACACACACCCCTCTCTCGCAGCACACAGCCTGCAGCTGTACAGCTCTCCCTCTACTGCTCTAATCCCCAAGCTGTAATATTACCGGTCAGCAATAAGAGACTTTTAAGTTCCTAAATACCACATTACTGGGATTCTATTGATCCACATTACCATTAGGAACCAACTACCATATTTAAAGGCATATACACAGAGGGATAACCTTTGAATCTTACTGGACTCTCTCCCTCTCCTGTAACCTATAAACACTGAAGTAACACAGGAGTGTCCAACCCTTTATTTCCTATCCTGCTCTGTACAAGACTTTATTGTATAACCTGACAGATTACTCCTCATAGCAATAAATAAAGTTGTTATATCTGCAGTTGAGATCCAATTACCAAACAAATTCTGTTTTCAGAGACAGAGTGTGACATAAGTATACATAGGTATTGATATCTGTTTTGATTTTACAGCTGTTAATATATTGTAAATATGTTTTTATTTATAATTTTGGATTGACATGTTGTCATGTGTGCAGTAGAGATAGAGCTATACTTGGCCTCTAGATTGTAAGGGGAATCCAGGAGCCCACTAAGTCCAGGGTCAGAAGAACATCAGAATAGCTGAAGTCCAGGATGATCTAAAGGGCTTTGGGTTATTGTGGCCAACAGTTCAGAGTGAGCTATTTGTGTTACTCTTCTGAAGCCAGACTCATGATGGTGCAAGAAGATAAGCGCACATGATTCTCAGTAATCTTCTGTCACTGCCTTTGTTCCCTGTGCCAAGGGCAGCAGTATTTGTGACCAGGATGTCAGAAGTGACCCTGCAGGTGTTTTGGCGCTAAGACCCATGGGGGGAGGTGTTAAAAGGCCTTTGCTAATGTCATTTTGTGTTTGGTTATTCACTATGTAAGTCCTGGTGTTTTTTTGTTTATGGCCTGTACCTTTGATCATGATCCTTGTGTATTTCCTGGTTTATGGTTTTTATGCTGTGACATCTGGTTTCTGCTGGCTTACCCATTGCTGAACCCTGGCCTGACTTCTGATGACTCACTTATTAATAACCAAACCCTTGGTGTTGCTGCTATCTTCTGAGAGATCATTCAAGTCTGCTCCAGCCCTGAGCCTGCGGCTGCAACATATCCGCAAAGACGGTTCCAACAAGCAAACAAGTTAAATATGCATTTACCATATACATACTGAGGATGATGATGTATTTAGTATCATTTATTATTTGACACAAATCTATAGTCATTAAAAAGATCTGTTGCTGTGTTATAAGCATGGGATACTCCGTCTAATTTTTCTGGTCTGAGCATGTGCAGATTGTTGGCCCATGTGTGCTAACAATCAATCTATGGGTTACAAGCATTTATCATGTGCTTTTGGCTGTTAAACTTGACTCCATTTGTGGTCAATATTAAGTCAGTAACTTGATGCTGGATGCATTTTGATCACCAGTGTCAATATTGTCCATGCGTCCTATAGGTGAATGTTTTAATATCCGCTTGGATTTAATACATCTTTTTTCAAATACATTGCTCTAATGAAAAAAAGGTGTGACAAGACTTGTAAAACAGCTCATAAACAAGATCAGGAAGAATGGATTTGACTATATTGCAAGTGAACAGTAAACATTCTTTTTACTAAAATCATTTACACAACATTTACCTTTTGGCAACCTATTTTGGCTATTTTTGCAGGGAATATCCTTTTATTATCGTTTGTTTGTTTGCTTAATTTTGAAGCCAACAATCTCACACGTAGCATGTATTTTAAGAAAAACAACAAGATTACAAGTTTTGTATTATGGTGCGGTACGGCTATACCGCTGAAAAATGGGCCATTGTGCGTGAAATGGCAGGTCTCCTGTATTACAAGTCGCGGTGGTATAGCTATACCGCAAGCGTTTTAGCCTGTAATGCAACCCTCCATTCCGCACTCAAATGAGTTTTGAGTGCGGGATTTCCATACCGTTGTATTACAGGTTGTGTGTTCCAGCTAAAATGCTTGCATTATAGTCTATACCACCGTGATCCATTACGCAATCTGAGACCAGCAGTTAAGGATTTTGCAAAACATAAATGTTTCACAAAACTCATAACTAAAATGTTACAAAGTACACTAACACCCATAAACTACCTATTAACCCCTAAACCGCCTGCCTCCCACATCACAAATACTATATTAAACTAATTAACCCCTAATCCGCTGCCCACACACATAGCCAACACTATATAAAGCTATTAACCCCTAAACCGCCAGCTCCCACATCGCTACAACTATACTAAAACTTTTAATCCCTAAACAGCCGGCCCCCACATCGCTATTAATAAACTAAACCTATTAACCCCTAAACCGCCGGCCCCCCACATTGCAAATCACTAAATTAAACTATTAACCCCTAAACCTAACACTCCCCTAACTTTAGATTTAATTTACAATATAACTATCTTAAAATAAATAAAAACTTACCTGTGAAATAAAAAAAAACTAAGATTCAACTATATATAAACCTAACATAACTATTTTAATAAAATAAACTACAAATAAAAAAACCTAAATTACAAGATTAAAAAAAACCTAACACTACGAAAAAAATAAAAAACCTAAATTACAAATTTTAAATAACCTAAAACTATGAAAAAAAATCTAACAGCACCAAAAAAAAACCCCCACTAAAATTACTAAAAATAAAAATACACTAAGATTACAAAAAATAATGAACGAAATTATCCAAAATAATAAAAATTACACCTAATCTAATAGCTCTATAAAAACAAAAAAGCCCCCCAAAATAAAAACACCCCCTAACCTAACAATAAACTACCAATAGCCCTTAAAAGGGCCTGTTACCAATATAAAAGGGGTACCTTGCATTCAAGCTTCAGTGTGCGGCGGTCGATCGCATGAAGAGGATGTTCTGCACTGGATGTTGCCGCCGGTCCTGGACAGCTCCATTCCGCGCTGCCACAGCTCCGCGCCACCGGGAGGAAGATAGAAGATGCCCCCTCGATGGAGGAAGATGTCGCCGTCTGGATGAAGACTTCTCGCTGCCTGGATGAAGATGGATGTCTGGACTTCAGGAAATGTGAGTAGATTTCCTGGGGTTAGTGTTTGGTTTTTTGGGGGGTGTTTTTTTTAGATTAGGGCTTTTTTATTTTGGGGGGTTGGTTGGGTGGGGGGTTTTACTGTTAGGGGAGACTGCAATTTTTTAATGTAAAAGAGCTGTTTAACTTAGGGCAATGCCCTACAAAAGGCCCTTTTAAGGGTTATTGGTAGTTTATTGTTAGGTTAGGGTGTGTTTTTATTTTGGGGAGGATTTATTTTTTTATAGGGCTATTAGATTAGGTGTAATTTTTATTATTTTGGATCATTTAATTTATTATTTTTGTAATCTTAGTTTTTTTTTTATTTTTCGTAATTTTAGTGGGGTTATTTTTTTGGTACTGTTAGATTTTTTTTATTTTTTCGCAGTGTTAGGTTATTTTAAATGTGTAATTTAGGTTTTTTAATTTTCTTCGTAGTGTTAGGTTTTATTAATCTTGTAATTTAGGTTTTTTATTTGTAGTTTATTTTATTTTATTAAAATAGTTATGTTAGGTTTATTTATAGTTTAATCTTAGTTTTTTTAATTTCACAGGGAAGTTCTTATTTATTTTAAGATAGTTATATTGTAAATTAAATTTGAAGTTAGGGAGTGTTAGGTTTAGGGGTTAATAGTTTAATTTAGTGATTTGCAATAAGGTGGGCTGGCAGTTTAGGGGTTAATAGGTTTATATTATTAGTAGCAATGTGGGGGGCCGGCGGTTAAGGGGTTAGTATCTTTAGTTTATTAGTAGCGATGTGGGGGGCGGCGGTTTAGGGGTTAATAGGTTTATTTTATTAGTAGCGATGTGGGGGGCTGGCGGTTTAGGGGTTAATAGGCTTAGTTTATTAGTAGCGATGTAGGGGCGGCGGTTAGGAGTTAATAACTTCAATTAGTGTTGGCAATGTCGGGGCGACAGATGAGGTATTAATCACTTTATTTAGTGTCAGAGATGTTGGGGACGGCGGATTAGGGATGTCTAGACTAAGGGGTTATGTTAGGGTGTTAGGTTTTAACATAACTTTCTTTTCCCCATAGACATCAATGGGGTTGCGTTACAGCGAATTCTATTCCGCGACCACAGGTGTTAGTTTTTTTCTGACACTTTCTCCTCATTGATGTCTATGGGGGAAAGCGTGCACGAGCACGTAAACTCAGCCCTTTTGAGTGGTATGGAGCTTATCGCACCATACCGCACAACAAAAGAAGGTTTTTCAGTAACTTGGCAGCGCTATGGAGAGTGCGATATCGCTATTTTTTTAGCATTATTTACGCACCTGGATTAGCGCACAACTTGTAATCTTGGTGAATGTATTTTCTTAGCTTTATTAAATATGTAAAAGTAAAACAAAACTTGCCTTTTAAAACAAGCATTCTGTTTGCAAATAAAATATAGTTATCTAAATGCTCATTCAACATAGTAGTTTGTTTTTATATATATCCATCAGAAATTAATTGCAGCATTGTAAAAGTTCTGCATACAAAATAAATGTTTTATAAAGCATTTAAAACTGTTATTTTGTTGGCAACATTTTAATTGCAGTCCAGGAATAAACTCCTTGGGATTCAGACAGAGCATACAATTTAAAAAAAAAGGTTTACAATGTACTTCTATTATCAAATGTGCTTCATTCCCGTAGTATTCTTTGTTGAAGAGATACCTAGTTAGTTGTCTGGAGCACTACATGACAGGAGACAGTGCTGCCATATAGTGCTCTTGCAAATGGATAATATGTTTGCAGCAATGCTGCCATATAGTGCCCCAGACATGTGCATGCTACTGAGCTTAAAGGGACATGAAACCCAAAATGTTTCTTTCATGATTCAGATAGAGAATACAATTTTAAACAACTTTCTAATTTTCTTCTATTATTTAATTTGCTTCCTTCTCTTGTTATCATTTGCTGAAAGGTTTATTTAGGCAAGTTCATTAGTAGCAGATAACCTAGGTTCTAGCTGTTGATTGGTGGCTGCATATATATATAGAATGTGATTGGCTCACCCATGTGTTCAGTTAGAAACTAGTAGTGCATTGCTGCTCCTTCAACAAATGATACCAAGAGAATAAAACAGATTAGATAATAGAAGTAAATTTGAAAGTTGTTTACAATTGTATTCTCTATCTAAATCATGAAAGAAAAATTTTGGGTTTCATGTCCCTTTAAGTTCCTGCTTTTCAACAAAAGATATGATGTTTAAAAATTGCATGTTCTATCTGAATCATAAAAGAAACATTTTGCCATGTAGTACTACTCGGGATTCCTACCTAGGTATCTCTTCAACACAGAATATCTTGAGAACAAAGCAAATTTGATAAAAGAAGTATAATGGAATATTGTTAAGTTGTTTTCTCTGTCTGTATCACTTTAATACACAGGTCATGCACTGAGTTTGATAAAGTTCATCTTTCTCATTGACTACGCATTTTATGCTTCCATGAAGGTTTTGCAAAAATCCTTTTACATATAAATGTTCTCATGTTTACTCAATATAAGTGTTAGAAATCCAAATATTTCAGAATGATCAGAAATGTATTTTGAGTGGTCTAATGCCTTTAATATGTTTGCCTGAGTTGAAATACAGCCAATTGCTAAAAAAATAGATATGTAGAGAACTGTGATTATGCATAACAATTTCTAAAAAAAGTCTAGTAATGTATATCTACAATGTTTATAAAACATATTGTGGTTAATTGTCAAATGTTATTACACAAAATTGCTCTATATACAGTATACCATGATACCCTTTTTCAGTATGAAAACAAGGAATAATATATACAAAAGAATTGTGCCAATGTTTATTCACAATTTAATAGCATCTCACGTTACTTTCCTTATAGACTGTTGTTTCTGAAAAGGTTTCTGAAGGTACATAATAGCTTTAGCGTTTATTTTCAAGGCGTGTGTAGCGATAATACAAACATAAGGAACACACATATCTGTTTAAAAATGTAGTTTCTCTGTGCAGTAGCTGCTATTTACAAAGATGGAAGTGATATTCTTTAATGTGAAAGAAAAACACATCTTTAAATGATTTCCAAGTATTTGCGTGCCTCCAAAAACGCTAGATTTTATAAAGCATGTGTAATATGAACTTACTTTGTTTCTATAGCCTTCCTGTCTGCATTTGAAAGGGAAGATTTCCAAGTTTCTACTTTCATTGTACACATTGTAGTTAAAATGTTGTGTCTAGCTATGGCTGAACAGCAAAAGAGATCTGTGTAATGGCAGATCTGTTAATAAAGTCCAGAGCTGTTGGCACAAAAATAAAATATTATTTAAAAACTTGAAACATCAGCTCTCAAAACCTGAGACATTTACAGTCGCCTTTAAAACTATCACGTTACGCACATTGGAAAACTCTTTGTAATGATCCCATCCAACTCTATTAAAAGTGAAGGGAGTTTCTAGCTATTTTTTTTTTTGTGCCATTAGTATTTCTCAATTCTTAGGCATGTATCAGGGATGGCTGCCAAGGAAACCTTCACAGGAATTAATACGCTTGGATACTAAGATATTGGTTGATTTTGGTCATAATGATAAAACCAGAAAGTTCTTGTTCTCACGGAATACAAATGATTTCTGTTCGGTGCTGTCACAGATCTTATTGTTTTTATGGGAACTTCTGAGTGAGGACTGCAGGACTAAAATATATTTGTAATAACAAATATATCCTAATGTGTATAAAATTGGCAATTTTTAGAGCCCATTTACTTGTAGGTTACTTTGGATATGCAAAGTGTTGCTGCCATTCCTATTAACTAATGGGATAAAATTACTTGGTAAAAAGGGTGTCTGATAGTACCAGTGTATGCACTTATTAAAGGGGCGCTAAACATTTATGTCTTCAATGTTTTGAAAAGAGAATAGTGAAGTGAGCATGACAAAGCTAATACAACTTTTGAAAGGTTTGGTTTATTTAAAAATTAACCCCTGTAATGGAACATTTGCTTACCCCCATCGCTCTGCTTCATGAAAAGCATCAACAGACAGAACAGCCAATCAGAATCTGTACTGCCTACCACATTAACCTCTTAAGGACATATGACGGAATTTTTCCGTCATAAAACAATTGAGCAAACTGAAAGCTGTGTCCTTAAAGGGTTAAGGATAAGCAGAGTATTCTCCTTTATCTCTTTTTGCTGCTCACTATTATTTGTCACCTATTTAGCATAGCAGACAGCAGTGGAAGTAGATGGCAAGTGAGTGTGCTCCACTTACTTTGGGCTAGATTACGAGTGGAGCAATTTTTAGCGATCTGGGTCAAGTCATAAAATCGCTAGACAGAGGCTTTTTGCACACGTTGGGTTGCGCTCATATTATGAATTGAAAGTAAAAAGTTAGTGAGCAAGGGAAAACTCAATGCACACAAAAAGTGGAACTGAGAATATTGGGACTGTGTTAACGTATTCTCCCATAGGCCTCTATTTATCAAGCTGTCTACTTACCTGCATTCAACGGCCCCAATACGCTCGCCTAAGATCGCCTAACATCACCGCCGCGAACCTAAATACGTTCTCCGCGCACCAAGTACGGTGTGATGAGCAGCGGACTGTTGCTAACTAACAGTCATCAATCTCGCTGCTCTTCGGCTTATTCGCAGCTGTCTTGCTACCCTGTCACTAAGCACCCATACTATACTATACAGTTTTACCCCCTAAACCACCGCTCCCAGAGCCCCCCGCAACTAAATAAACATATTAACCCCTAAACCTCCACTCCCGGACCCTGCCGCAACTATAATAAATATATTAACCCCTAAACCACCGCTCCCGGACCCCGCCGCCACCTACATAAAGTTATTAACCCCTATCCTGCCGATCCTGGACCCCGCCTAAATAAATTATTTAACCCCTAAACCTCCGCACCCGGAGCCTGCCGTAACTAATTAAAATGTTTAACACCCTAATCCACCGCTCCCGGAGCCCTCCCCTACCTACATTATATATATTACCCCTTATCCTGCCCCCCCTACACCGCCGCCACTATAATAAAGTTATTAACCCCTAAACCTAAGTCTAACCCTAACACCCCCAACTCAAATATAATTTAAATAAATCTAAATAAATATTACTATTATTAACTAAATTATTCCTATTTAAAACTATAAATACTTACCTATAAAATAAACCCTAAGATAGCAACAATATAACTAATAGTTACATTGCAGCTAGCTTAGGGTTTATTTTTATTTTACAGGCAACTTTGTATTTATTTTAACTAGGTACCATAGTTATGAAATAGTTATTAACTATTTAATAGCTACCTAGCTAAAATAAAGACAAAATCACCTGTAAAATAAAATCTAACCTAAGTTACAATTACACCTAACACTACACTATAATAAAAATAATTACATAAATTAACTACAATTAAATAAAACTAATTACAATTAAATAAAATTAACTAAAGTACAAAAAAAACACTAAATTACAGAAAATAAAAAACAATTACAAGAATTTTAAACTAATTACACCTACTCTAATCCCACTAATAAAATAAAAAATAAAAAATAATAATAAAATTCCCTACCCTACCCTAAATTACAAATAGCCCTTAAAAGGGCATTTTGCGAGGCATTGCCCCAAAGTAATCAGCTCTTTTACCTGTAAAAAAAAGAAATACAACCCCCTCCACCAACATTAAAACCCACCACAAGATAGTGATCTTGTAATTTTAATTTAAAGTTAGGGGGTTGTTAGGTTTAGGGGTTAATAGTTTAATTTAGTTTTTGCTGATGTGGGGGGCTGGTAGTTAAGGGGTTAATAGGTTTATTAATGGTAGTGATGTGGGAGGCATTATTTGTAAAAAGAGGCTCTTTGTTAGATTGCTGGGGAGTTTCAGCAGTTAGAGTATTATTTGTAGTAGGAGGACTGGGGGTTATAGTGTTTATGGCTTCATCAGTTAGAAGGTTATTTGTAGGAGGGGGCCGGTGGTCATAGTGTTGGGTATTTCAGCAGTTACAGGTTTATTTGTAGGAGGGGCTAGTGGTTAGAGTGTTGGAGGGTTTAGCAGTTAGAGAGTTATTTGTAGGAGGGGGCTGGTGGTCATTGTGTTGTTTTTTCAGCAGTTAGAGAACCATTTTTAAGAGGGGGCTGGTGGTTATAGTGTTGGGCGAGTCATCAGTTAGAGCTTTATTTGTAGGAGGGTGGGGTGGTGGTTAGAGTTTTGTTTTGTTTTTTTAGCAATTATAGGGTTAGTTTAGGGGGGGTCATAGTAATAGTGTTGGGGGTTTCAGCAGTTAGAGGGTTATCTGTAAAAGGGGGCTGGTGATTAGATTGTTGGGTATTTCAGCAGTTAGAGGGTTATTTGTAGGAGGGACTAGTGGTTAGAGTGTTGGGGGTTTCAGCAATTAGCAGGTAAGTTTAGGAGGGGGATGGTAGTCATTGTGTTGGGGTTTCAGCAGTTAGAGGGTTAGTTGTAGAAGGGGGAAGGTGGTTATAGTGTTGGGGGTTTCAGCAGTTAGATGTTTAGTTGTAGGAAGGATCTGGTGTTTATAGTATTGTGGGTTTCAGTAGTTAGAGGGATATTTGTAGGAGGGTTCTGGTGGTTAGAGTGTTGAGGGTTTCAGCAGCTAGAGGTTTATTTGTAGGAGGGAGCTGGTGGTTATAGTGTTGGGGGGTTTCAACAGCTAGAGAGTTATTTGTAGGAGGGGGCTGGTGATTAGAGAGTGTTAGGGGGATTCAGCAGTTAGAGGGTTATTTGTAAGAGGGGGCTGGTGGTTAGAGCATTGGGGGTTTCAGCAATTAGAGCATTATCTGTAGGAGGGGGGTGGTGGTCAGAGCCTTTGGTATTTCGGCAGTTAGAGGGTTATTTGTAGGAGGGGCTAGTGGTTAGAGGGTTAGGTGGTTTAGAAGTAAAAGGGTTATTTGTAGGAGGGGGCTGGTGGTTAGAGTTTTGGGGGTTTCAGCAATTAGAGGGTTAGTTTGGGGGGGTTGTAGTTATAGTGTTGGGGGTTTCAGCAGTTAGAGGGTTAGTTTAGGGGGAGTCGTAGTTATAGTGTTGGGGGTTTCAGCAGTTAGAGGGTTGTTTTTAGAAGGGGGCTGGTTTTTAGATTGTTGTTGTGAGGTTTAAGAAGTTAGATTGTTATTTTTAAGAGGCAGCTGGTGATTAGATTGTTGGGGATTTCAACAGTTAGAAGGTTATTTGTAAAAGGGAGCTGGTGCTTCGAGTGTAAGAAGTTCAGCAGTTAAAGGGTTAGTTGTAAGAGGGGACTTACGGTTAGAGTGTTGGGTGTTTTAGCAGTTAGAGGGTTATTTGTAGGAGGGACTAGTGGTTAGAGTGTTGGTGGTTTTAGCAGTTAGACGGTTGTTTGTAATATGGGACTAGTGATTATGGTGTTGGTGGTTATAGTTTTGGGGGTTTCAGCAGTTAGAGGGTTATTTGTAGGAGGAGTCAAGTGGTTATAGTGTAGGGGGTTACAGCAGTTAGAGGATTAGTTGTAATAGGGGCTGGTGGTTATATTGTTAGAGGTATCAGCATTTAGAGGGTTAGTTTGAGGACAGGGTTTGTTGTGTTGGGGATTTTAGCAGTTAGAAATTTAGTTTAGAAGGGGGCTGGTGGTTAGAGTGTTGGTGTCAGGGTGCCAGGCATCAGACTGAGACAAGAAGTGCAAAAATAGTCATACCTTTATTAATAGCAAAAAATAATAAAAAGTCCATAAGTCAAATAACAAGCCAGGAATCAAAACCAGAGCTGGTAGTCAGACGAGCTGAGTCAGGAGCCAAAGCGAGTAGTCAGACGAGCCGGAATCAGGAACAAGGAGAACAGCAGAGTCAGGAACAAGCCAGGGATCAGGAACCAGGAGGGATGTCAGACAGCCAGGTAATACACAGGAGCTCTCACAAACAGGTCTTAGACAATGCAAGGGCAAAGCATACTGAACAGAGGCCCTTTAAATAATGATGATATCACAATTCTGAGACTGCATCCTGTCTCACACAGATGATGTACACCAGTCTGGCCATAAAAGGACGTGCCGGAAATGAGCAGCATCACACAGTATGCACCAGAGTCAGCAAGAGAGGTGAGTAAAATGGCTGCCAGCAGCACATGGCAAACAAAACAGGGAAAAAACCCTGACAGTACCCTCCCCTCAATGACCCCTCCCCCGCGGGAGGACAAAAGGCTTATTGGAGAAACAGGCATGGAAGGCACAGAGGAGGGTGAGAGCATGAACATCAGAGGAGGGAATCCGTACTGTAGCCCCTCCAGTGAACCAAATACTGTACGCGGCCCCTGGACATACGAGAGTCAATAATGCTGCTGACCTCATACTCCTCATGGTTGTCAACAAAGATAGGATGAGAACGAGGCAACACAGGGGTAAACCGATTACAAACCAATGGTTTCAAGAGGGAGACATGAAAAACATTGGAGATGCTCATTGCAGGAGGAAGGTCAAGAGCGTAGGCCACAGGATTGACCCGTCGGAGTATTCGAAAAGGGCCAACATAACGGGGGAGCCAGTTTATTGAAAGGCACACAAAGATTCAAGTTGCGGGAGGACAGCCAAACTCTCTCACCAACCTGGTAGGAAGGCGCGGGCAGATGCCTACGATAAGCCTGGAACTTTTGGTGCTGCATAGAACGATGAAGGCAATCCTGAATCTGCACCCACATGGAACGGAGTTACCGGAGATGCTCCTCCAAAGCCGGAATACCCTGAGACATGAATGAATCGGGCAACAAGGATGGTTGAAACCCATAATTCGCCATGAAAAGGGGATAACTTGGAGGAAGCATTAATAGCACCATTACGAGCAAACTCTGCACAAGGTAACAGTTCAGACCAATTATTGTGGTGATCTAAAACATAGCAATGGAGGAACTGTTCCAGAGCTTGATTAGACCGTTCCACAGCCCCATTGGATGATGATCATGAGGATGATATGCCGAGGAGAAGGAAAGCTGGATCCCCATTTGAGCACAAAAGGAACAACAAAATCTGGAGACAAACTGGCTACCCCGGTCCGACACCATCTCCTTGGGTAACCCATGAAAATGGAAGACCTCCCGGGCAAAAATTGAAGCAAGCTCCTGAGCAGTAGGCAACTTCTTCAAGGGAATGCAATGTGACATTTTAGAAAAATGGTCAACCACCATAAGGATAACAGTATTGCCATTGGAAACAGGGAACTCGACAATGAAGTCCATGGAAAGATGTGTCAAATGACGCTTGCCATTAGCAATAGGTTGAAGAAGACCCACAGGAAGACGTTGAGGAGTCTTATTCTGTGCACAAACTGAGCAGGAGGCAACATACGCAGAACGAAGACCTTTCCACCAGAATTGTCGAGTGACGGACCAAATCATTTGGTTCTTGCCTGGGTGACCATCAGCTTTAGAATAGTGGTAAGTGTGCAAAATTTTAGTTCGAAGATTCTCAGGAACAAAACACTTACTACTAGGTTTCTCAGGAGATGCATTGGTTTGTGCAGCCAGGATCTCCTCCCCCAAGGGACAAATCAAATTAGTACGTATGGTAGCAAAAATATGGTCAGTAGGTATAACTGGAGTAGGTACAGACTCCTCCATAGACAGAGTGAAAAATTGTCGAGAGAGGGCATCAGTCCTAACATTCTTACTACCAGGCAGGTAGGAGACCACATAATTAAACCAAGACAAAAATAGCACCCATCTGGCCTGTCGGGGTGACAAACGTTTTGCTTCAGATAGATAAGTTAAATTCTTGTGGTCAGTAAGAATGAGCACTGGCACGCTAGTACTCTCGAGAAGTTGCGTCTATTCCTTGAGTGACAAAATTATGGCCAGTAATTTCCTGTCGCCAATTTCATAATTGCACTCCACTGGAGACAATTTCTTAGAGAAGAAACCACACGGATGCAAGGAACCATCCGGCTTAGGACATTGAGACAAGAGGGCACCTACTCCAGTCTCAGACGCATCGACCTCAAGAATGAAAGGCAGGAAAGGGTTAGGATGAGCCAGAACTGGAGCGGCAGGAAAGGCAGTCTTAAGACTATCAAAGGTCTTAATGGCAGTAGGTGACCAATGGAGTGGATCATTCTCTTTACAGTTCATGTCTGTGATAGGTTTGACCAAGGAAGAAAAGTTTTTAATAAACTTTCTATAGTAATTGGCAAACCCCAAAAAACGTTGAATAGACCGAAGACCAACTGGGCGAGGCCACTGATAACTTGTCAGGATCCATGGAGAACCCTGCAACGGAGATAACATAACCTAGGAAGGTTACTTGAGTCTGATGGAACTCACATTTCTCGAGTTTACAAAACAGGCCATTCTCACGTAGTCTCTGAAGAACCCGTGTAACATCAGAACGATGAGCCTCAAGTGTGGTGAGTGTATCAGGATGTTGTCCAAGTACACCACAACACACTGTTGAAACATATCTCATAGGACATCATTAATAAATTTCTGGAAAACAGCAGGAGCATTACATAGGCCAGAAGGCATTATAAGATACTCATAATGCCCGCTCCTAGTGTTAAATGCTGTTTTCCATTCATGGCCCTCCTTGATCCTAACGAGATTGTATGCTCCTCTCAAATCAAGTTTAGTAAAGACCGTAGCTCCCTTGAGGCAGTCAAAGAGTTCCGTAATGAGCGGAATAGTGTAAGCATTCTTAATGGTAAGATGGTTAAGACCCCATATAATTGATGCATGGTCTTAACTCGCCACCCATTTTCTTCACAAAGAAGAAGCCAGCCCCTGCAGAAGAGCAGGATTTGCGGATGATCCCCCGTGACAGAGCATCGGCAACATACTCCTCCATAGCACAATTCTCCGCAACAGACAGAGGGTAAACCCGGCCCCGAGGAGGAATGGCTCCGGGTTGCAGGTCTATGGCACAATCGTAAGACCGGTGAGGAGGCAATGTATCAGCACGCACCTTGTTAAAAACATCTAGGAACTCTTGGGACTCCTCTGGCAATTGAGATACCGAAGAAGTGCACAAGACTTTAACTGGTTTCCGAAGTCAAGTGGAAATACATTGCGGAGACCATGACAAAATTTTGGACCTGCACCAATCGAGTCTGGGATTGTAATTTTGGAGCCAGGGATAACCCAGAACAACCGAAAATGTGGAGAGTTTATCACATGGAACTGGAGGGTTTCAAAATGGAGAGCCCAACAGCCATGGATAACGGAGCAGTTTTTGTGAGTAACGAGTGTGGGCTGAAGGGGCCTGCCATCAATGGCCTCAATAGCAAGCAGAATGGACTGAGGCAAAACAGGAATGGAGTGCTTTGTTACAAAAGCGCTGTCAATGAAATAGCCCGCAGCACCGGAGTCAACAAGAGCCTCGGTGACTGTGGAGGAGTCCACCCAGGAAATGATAACCGTGACCAAAGGTTTCTCCTTTAACAGTTTCGGGGACGATGACCAACCACCCACAGTCTGCCCCCGACAGGACCTTAAGTGTGAGCGTTTCCCAGCCGTGTAGGACAAGACTTCAAAAGGTGGCCCTGTAACCCACAATAGAGGCAGAGCCCCTCCCTCCTCCTAAAGGCCCTCTCCGCCATGGAGAGACGCGTGAATCCCAACTGCATCGGCTCAGCAGTACCTGGTGACTCGGGACCAGGAGGCATGGGAAGAGAGGGAGGCATGGGTGGGAACAAACACGTAGGAGACAACGGAACAGGAGGCTTGCGCAAGTGCTCCTTGAAAGAGGGCCTCTCACTTAGTTTGATGTCAATAAGGATCAAAAAAGACACCAATGCCTCGAGATCTTCTGGTAAATCTCTGACAGCAACTTTGTCTTTAATCGCATCAGAGAGCCCATGAAAGAAAGCGGCAACAAGGGCTTCATTGTACCAACCTACCTCTGCGGCAAGCGTATGGAACTCAATGGCATACTGAGCAAAAGATCTTGTACCTTGCTGAATGGACATGAGTCGTTTAACAGCAGAGGAGGAGCAAGATGGAACATCAAATATACTTCAAAAGGAGGCCACAAATTCAGGGTAATTTGAAATCACAGGTTTATTAGTCTCCCACAAGGGATTAGCCCAGGCAAGAGCTGTGTCAGAGAGTAACAAGATGAGAAATCCCACCTTAGCTCTGTCAGAGGGAAACGCCTGAGGTAACATCTCAAAGTAAATGCCCACCTGGTTAAAAAACCCTCTGCACCGATTAGGATCACCTCCATAACACTGAGGTAGAGGTGCAGAACCGGACATGCTCCTGGTAGGACTAGGTGCAGCAGCGGAAACACTAGCAGCCATAACTTGTGGGACACTTTGGTCCAAATGTGCAGTGCGAGTCAGCAGGGTTTGCAAGGCTAGTGCAAATGGATCCAAGCAGTGATCCTGTTCATCCATCCTGGAAATTATGGCAAGCAAAGGTGGATTATTAGCACCATCAGGATTCATGGTCCTTGCATAATGTCAGGGTGCCAGGAATCAGACTGAGATGAGAAGTGCAAAAATAATCACACCTTTATTAATAGCAAAAAATAATAAAAGTCCATAAGTCAAATAACAAGCCAGGGATCAAAACCAGAGCTGGTAGTCAGATGAGCCGAGTCAGGAGCCAAAGCGAATTGTCAGACAAGCCGAGTCAGGAGCCAAAGCGAATGATCAGACAAGCCGGAATCAGGAACAAGGAGAACAGCAGAGTCAGGAACAAGCCAGGAATCAGGAACCAGGAGGGACGTCAGACAGCCAGGTAATACACAGGAGCTCTCACAAACAGGTCTTAGACAACGCAAGGACAAAGCATACTGAACAGAGGCCCTTTAAATAATAAGTGATGACATCACAATTCTGAGACTGCATCCTGTCTCACACGGATGATGTACACCAGTCTGGCCATAAAAGGAAGTGCAGGAAATGAGTAGCATCACACAGTAGGCACCAGAGTCAGCAAGAGAGGCAAGTAAAATGGCTGCCAGCAGCACATGGCAAACAAAACAGGGAAAAAACCCTGACAGTTGGGCATTTCAGCAGTTGAAGTGTTAATTGTATAAGGGATCTGGTGGTCTAGTGTTGGGTGTTTCAGCAGTTAGAGAGTTACCTGTTGGAGTGGTCTTCTGGTTATAGTGTTGAGGGTTTCAGTAGTTTGAGGGTTATTTGTAGGAAGGTTCTGGTGGTTCGAGTGTTGGGGGTTTTAGCAGCTAGGGAGTTATTTGTAAGAGGGGGCTGGTGGTTAGAGTGTTAGGGGATTTCAGCAGTTAAAGGGTTATTTGTAATACGGGGCTGGTGGTTAGAGAGCGTTGGGGGGTTCAGCAGTTAGAGGGTTGTTTTTAAGAGAGGGCTGGTGGTTATAGTGTTATAGGTTTCAGCAGTTAGAGGGTTAGTTGTAGGAGTGGTCTTCTGGTTATAGTGTTGATGGTTTCAGTAGTTTCATTGGTAATTTGTAGGAGGGTTCTGGTGGTTAGAATCATGCCACGCCACTCTAGCCATTGCTATGGGCGCAGCGTCTCCTTCCCTGCTCATTGCCAGGGGTTGTGTCGGGTCAGATGCGTGCGGCTCTGACGTCATCGCCGCATGCTCCCTTCTCCTGATGCCGGTCCAGGTGTCTGTAGTGCGAATCCTGCACCTATGTAAGCTTCTATCAAATGATCTATCACTGCCCAAGTATAGGTGTCACTTTGTGTACTCCTGGGAGTGATATATAATGTTTTCTTATTGCCTTGCTGTTTTTTGTACCCTGCCTGTATGACTACTCTACCTGTTTAACCCTGAAATTGTTGGATTGATATATTGCTACTGACCCCTGCCTGTCGGACTACTCTGCTTATTTACCCCTGTTATTCTGGATTGCCTCTTTGTTGCCGAACCCTGCTTGCCTGGCCATTCTAGTGGATTGTCCTTGGACTGCTTTACTGTTGCCAAATCCTGCCTATCTAACCATTCCAGTGATTTGCCTTGCCCTGTTCTGCTGTTGCCATTGGGGACTGTCCTGCCTGTGGTGAATGCCGGTCTCCTCATCTTATTAACTTTTTCTGCTCTGGGATATTCCCTATCATTCCGACTCGACGCCGGGATAACAAGACAACTGGCCGAGTTCAGTCTGATAGAGGGGTATCCCAAGAGCATTACATTATACTTGGGTCATGGAGCCAGATGAGGTGGCACAAGCTGTTTATCTTCAGGGACAGATGTTGGTAAGCCATACCACACAGTTGCAGAATATGGAATCCAAGCTGGAGGCTATTACCGCTCAACTCTCCTTACTGGTTACAGCGAGGAATACCACTCCTCTTGTTTCACCACCAGTCCCTAATCCTAGTACTGCAACCACTTCCTCTGCTTATGGGAGTATGCCCCGGATATTGTTGCCTGTTGCAAGTATGAAGGTATTACTGATTGCAGGGGTTTTCTTAACCAATGCAGGCTGCACTTCCACAATGATCCTCACACCTTTAAGTCTCACCACTCAAGGGTCACCTTTATCATTTCCATACTGAAAGACAAGGCCCTAGCCTGGGTCTCTCCCATTTTGGAACAGAACGCTCCACTCCTGCATGATGCTGATGATTTCATATCTGCATTGTCTGCTGTGTTTGGTACTTCTGGCCGTACCTCTGCTGCAGAATTTTCTCTCCTTGACCTCCGCCAGGTCAATAGAACTGTGGCACAATTTGCCATTGAGTTTCACACCTTGGCACTTGAAACCATTTAGGATGGCAGCGCTCTCAAGGCAGCCTTTAGGACGGGTCTACATGAACGCATCAAAGATGAACTCACTTATCATGATATCCCTTCTTCTTTGGATGACTTTATAATGCTATGTATCAGCCTGGACTCTCGTTTCAAGGAGGGACAAGCCGAGACAGACAGATCAAAGAGGGTCCTTCCCTCCTGTCCTCCTATTCATCCAGTATCCTCTACCCCTTCAGCAGCTCCAGTTACCTTAGTAGAGGAACCCATGGATCTCTCCTTCTTCAAACCTTCACAGCTAGATTACGAGTTTTTGTCGGTAATGGTGTGCAGTGTAAACGCACAGTTTTTCCTTACCCCTCACCTACAGTAACGCTGGTATTACGGGTCTTTAGAAACCCAGCGTTAGCCGCAAAAAAGTGAGCGTAGAGCAGAATTTAGCTCCACATCTCAACTCAATACCAGCGCTGCTTAAGGTAGCGGTAAACTGGCAAAACGTGGTTGTGCACGATTTCCCCATAGGAATCAATGGGGCAGAGCCGGCTGAAAAAAAACCTAACACCTGCAAAAAAGCAGCGTTCAGCTCCTAACGCAGCCCATTGATTCCTATGGGGAAACACATTTTATGTCTACACCTAACACCCTAACATGAACCCAGAGTCTAAACACCCCTAATCTTACACTTATTAACCCCTAATCTGCCGCCCCCAACATCGCCGACACCTACATTATACTTATTAACCCCTAATCTGCCGCTTCGGACACCGCCGCCACCTACATTATACTTATGAACCCCTAATCTGATGCCCCCAACATCGCCGAACCCTACATTATATTTATTAACCCCTAATCTGCCGCCCCCAATGTCGCCGACACCTACCTACAATTATTAACCCCTAATCTGCCGCCCCCAACGTCGCCACCACTATTATAAAGTTATTAACCCCTAAATCTAAGTCTAACCCTAACACCCCCCCTAACTTAAATATAATTTAAATACATCTAAATAAATATTCCTATCATTAAATATATTATTCCTTTTTTAAACTAAATACTTACCTATAAAATAAACCCTAAGCTAGCTACAATATAACTAATAGTTACATTGTATCTAGCTTAGGGTTTATTTTTATTTTACAGTCAATTTTGTATTTATTTTAACTAGGTACAATAGTTATTAAATAGTTATTAACTATTTAATAACTTCCTAGTTAACATAAATACAAATATACCTGTAAAATAAAACCTAACCTAAACTACAATTACACCTAACACTACACTATAATTAAATAAATTACCTAAATTAACTACAATTAATTACAATTAAATTAAATAAACTAAATTAGGAAAAAAAAACAAAAAACTAAATTATAGAAAATAATAAAATAATTACAATTTGTTTAAACAAATTACACATAATCTAATCCCCCTAATAAAATAAAAAGCCCCCGAAAATAAAAAAAAATCCCTACCCTACACTAAATTACAAATAGCCCTTAAAAGGGCTTTTTGTGGTGCATTGCCCCAAAGTAATCAGCTCTTTTACCCACCACCCACACACCCAACCCTACTCTAAAACCCACCCAATCCCCCATTAATAAAACCTAACACTACCCCCTTGAAGATCACCCTACCTTGAGACGTCTTCACCAAAGAAGTGGTCCTCCAGACGGTCCGAAGTCTTCATCCTATCCGGGCAGAAGAGTTCTTCCAGACGGCCAGAAGTCTTCATCCAGGCGGCATCTTCTATCTTCATCCATCCGGAGCGGAGCGGGTACATCTTCAAGACATCTGACGCGGAGCATCCTCTTCGTTCTATGGCGACTGGAACAATGACCGGTCCTTTAAATGACGTCATCCGAGATGGCGTCCCTTCAATTCTGATTGGCTGATAGAATTCTATCAGTCAATCGGAATTAAGGTAGAAAAAATCCTATTGGCTGATCCAATCAGCCAATAGGATTGAAGTTCAATCCTATTGGCTGATTAGAACAGCCAATAGGATTGAACTTGCATACTATTGGCTGATTGGAACATTTTTTCTACCTTAATTCCGATTGGCTGATAGAATTCTATCAGCCAATCGGAATTGAAGGGACGCCATCTTGGATGACGTCATTTAAAGGACCCGTCATTGTTCCAGTCGCCGTCGAACGAAGAGGTTAGGGTTAGACTTAGATTGTCATACTCTGCAAGGGAGCAGGTTCAGGAGTAAGGAGCTGTTGTGCAGAGGTGTCAGGTTTTGGGGTTAATGTTGTGTTTTGTCTGCGTGAGTCTTTCCTTTTAGGCATAATTAAACAGGTACAATGTTTTAGGAAATAAAGGAGATGGTTTTATTTATAGGATAAAGCAATATAGAGATATGCAATTAGATAAGACAAAGTCTATAGGTTGTAGTATTAGGCAGGAATACAGTTCTTTGTAATAACAGGCAGGAATGCAGAGCTTTGTAATAACAAACAGGATACTTGCATATGCTGTAGAAGTGGAACTGTGTAATAACAGGCAGGAATCCAGAGCTTTGTAATAACAAACAGGATATTTGCATATACTGTAGACAGGAACTGTGTAATAACACTCAGGAATGCAGCGCTTTGTAATAACAAACAGAATACTTGTATATGCTACAGACTGGAACTGTGTAATAACACGCAGGAGTGCAGAGCCTTGTAATAACAAACAGGATATTTGCATATGCTGTAGACTGAAACTTTGTAGAAACAAACAGGATATTTGCATAGACTGCAATTTGGAACTTTGTAGAAACAAACAGGATATTTGCATAAACTGCAATTTGGAACTTTGTAGAAATAAACAGGATATTTGCATAAACTGCAACTGGAACTTTGTAGTAACAAACAGGATATTTGCATAGACTGCAATTTGGAACTTTGTAGAAACAAACAGGATATTTGCATAAATTGCAATTGGAACGTTGTAGTATCTGGAAACCAGCAAGCAAAAGTACCTGAGTCAGTCCTTAGGAAAGAAAGTTTTAGGCAAGCTCAATTGCCAGGAAATCAGTCCAAAAATGAAATACAGTGCCAAGTGATTATCCAGAAGAGTAGACAGTAATTGTAGCAGAAATCAGGAACCAGGAAATCCAACAAATCTGTATTTCACACAGGATACAGGAGCAGAGAGTGTTTCAGAGTATAACTCTCAATGTGAAAGCACAGAATTGCAAACAAACCTCCCAGATAAAGCAGGCTGCTGATTAAATGATTTGTTTCAGCTGGCAAGCAGGTGGAGCCAGAGAGCCAAAGTTGCAGCAAACAGAAAAACACAATATTCTTTTCCTGTGATCAAGCCATCCGGTGGCACAGTGGTAAAACAGCAGGCTGGGAAATAACAGATGCAGAAATAGAGACAGGTCCCAGGTTCAATTCCAGGCTGAACCCTGACATAGATTTAGGGGTTAATAACTTTATTATAGTGGCGGCGACGTTGGGGGCGGCAGATTAGGGGTTAATAATTGTAGGTAGGTGTTGGCGATGTTAGGGACAGCAGATTAGGGGTTAATAAAATGTAACTAGTGTTTGCGAGGCTGGAGTGTGGTGGTTTAAGTGTTAATATATTTATTAAAGTGTCGGCGATGTCCGGTCGGCAGATTAGGGGTTAAAAATTTTATTTAAGTGTTTGCGATGTGGTGGGGGCTCGGTTTAGGGGTTAATAGGTAGTTTATGGGTGTTAGTGTACTTTTTAGCACTTTAGTTAAGAGTTTTATGTTACGGCATTAGCCCATAAAACTCTTAACTACTGACTTTTAAATGCAGTAGGAGTCTTGACAGAAGAGGGTGTACCGCTCACTTTTTCCAAGACTCGTAATACCAGCGTTAGGCAAATCCCATTGAAAAGATAGGATACGCAATTTACGTAAGTGGATTCGCGGTATGCTCGAGTAGCGGAAAAAAAGTGAGCGATACACCTGTACCTGCCAGACTCCTGGGAGTGATAGATCATTTTTTCTTATTGCCTTGCTGTGTTTTGGTACCTGTTACCCTTACCTTCCTTCAGCATACAGTCCACACTCAAGCCTACATTGATTCAGGGGCAGCTGGAATCTTCCTGGATCACTGTTTCATGATTCAAGCTGGTTTGCCTCTTTTGCAGAAAAGACATTGTCTCAAAATAACAACTCTGGATGGCACCCTCCTTGGTTCAGGGGTGCTTCATTTTGAGTCAGCACCCCTAACCCTGACTGTGGGAGTCCTTCATACCGAACAGCTGCAGTTCGAGGTTATTCATTCCCCAGCACAGCCTGTCATCCTTGGTCTTCCTTGGCTTCGGGTACACAATCCACAGTTAGACTGGGCTGAGGGACAACTGGCCTACAGGGGTACCTCCTGTTTCCACTCCAGCCTTGCTAAAGTCACTCCTCTGACCTGCATCCCCATAGCCAGTATAAAGACTCCTCCAGACCTTCCTTTGGTATATGCAGACTTTGCAGATGTATTTGAGAAAAAAGCAGCCTACAAGCTGCCACCCCACCGTCCTTTTGACTGCAAGATCGACCGATTTCCCGGAGCCCCACTTCCTAAAGGGAGGACTTATCCACTAATCTGAAACCAAATCCATGGAGGAGTACATCCAAGAGAACCTAGCTAAAGGTTTCATTCACCGTTCCTCCGCTCCTGCTCAGGCAGTCTTATTTTTGTCAGTAAGAAGATGGTGGGCTCAAACTCTGCATTGACTACAGGGCCTTGAACAACATAACTATCAAGAATCGCTATCCCATTCCATTGATCACCGAACTGTATGACTCGCTCCAAGATACTTGCTTTTTCACCAAATTGGACTTATGTGGGGCATACAACCTGATTCGTATCTTTCCAGGCCACAAATGGAAGACTGCCTTTAACACAAGATCCGGGCATTACAAATATCTTGTAATGCCCTTTGGGCTATGTGACAACCCTGCATTCTTCCAGGCATTTGTCAACAATGTATTCAGTGACCTCCTCAACTGCACTGTCATTGTCTATCTGGATGACTGTGCAGTTCTCTCTTCCACTTTAGAGGAGCATCATAAACACGTGAGAGAA
This sequence comes from Bombina bombina, assembly GCF_027579735.1. NCBI lineage: Eukaryota > Metazoa > Chordata > Amphibia > Anura > Bombinatoridae > Bombina > Bombina bombina. The sequence goes on from NC_069504.1 coordinate 1,109,686,363, forward strand.
GTTCTTCTACGTTTCAGAGACAATTCTTTGGTAGCCAAACAAAGACTGTAAACACTGGCCTCCTGAAGCCATAAATGCTTTCTCTTGTCTGAAAAAGGTTTTCTGTTCTGCTCCTGTGCTCCGCCATCCTGATCCTGACGTACAGTTCACTTTAAAGGCTGATGCCTCCGAGATAGGGGCTGAAGCAGTTCTAACACAAAGGGATCCTTTGACTTCCAAGTCACACCCTGTAGCCTTTTTCGATAAACGCTTAACTCCTGCTGAGAGGAATTATGATGTGGGTAATCGTGAACTCCTAGCCATTAAGATGGCTTTGACTGAATAGTGTCATTGGTTAGAGGGCACCGCCGATCCCATACAGATTCTCACTGACCACAAGAATCTGACTTACCTAGAGACGGCTCATTGACTCAATCCTCGACAGGCCAGGTGGGCCTTGTTCTTTTCCCATTTTAACTTTGTGGTCTCTTATCTTCCTGGAACCAGGAAAAATAAAAGGCGGACGCCATTTCTCGTCAGTTCCCTCACTCAGGTGACTCCTCTGAAACTCCTATTGAACACATCATACCTCCCTCCTGTGTGGTTGCTCAACTAAATACCACCCTTCTACAAAAATTACAATGCGCCCAGTCTAATAAACCTCCTGGAGCTCCCGCGGCCTCCGACATCCTCTTTTTTCCTGTGAATCTACGCACCCCTCCACTATCCTAGGCTCATGATAGCAAACTCTCAGGACATCCTGGTTTGACTGCTCGTTGTCAGGGGCTGTGTCGGGTCAGATGTGTGTGGCGCTGATGTCATCGCTGCATGCTCCCTTCTCCTGATGACGTTCCAAATGTCTGCAGCGCGAATCCTGCACCTATGTAAGCTTCTATCAAACAATCTATCACTGCCCAAGTATAGGTGTTACTTTGTGTACTCCTGGGAGTGATAGATCATTTTTTCTTATTGCCTTGCTGTGTTTTGTACCCTGCCTGTCTTACTACTCTACCTGCTTAACCCCTAAATTGCTGGACTGATATATTGCTACTGAACCCTGCCTGTCTGACTACTCTGCTTATTAACCTCTGTTATTCTGGATTGCCTTTTTGTTGCTGAACCCTGCCTGCCTGACCATTCTAGTGGTTTGTCCTTGGACTGCTTTACTGTTGCCGAATCCTGCCTGTCTGACCATTCCAGTGATTTGCCTTGCCCTGTTCTGCCGTTGCCATTGGGGACTGTCCTGCCTGTGGTGAGTGCCGCTCTCCTCATCTTACTAACTTGACGCCGGGATAACAAGACTACTGGCTGATTTCGTTCTGATAGAGGGGTATCTGTAGGAGGGGGCTGGTGGTTAGAATGTTATGGAATTTCAGCAGTTAGAGAGTTATTTTTAATATGGGGCTGGTGGTTAGAGAGCATTGGGGGGTTCAGCAGTTAGAGGGTTGTTTGTAAGAGAGGGTTGGTTGTTATAGTCTTGTTGGTTTCAGCGGTTAGAGGGTTATTTGTAAAAAGGTGGTTGGTAGTTAGATTGTTGGGGGGTTTCAGCAGTTAGATGGATATTTTTTAGAGGTAGCTTGGGGTTAGAGTGTTGGGGGGTTTCAGTAGTTAGAGGTTTATTTGTAGGAGGAGGCTGGTGGTAAGTGAGCTGAGGAGTTTCATCAGTTAGAGGGTTATTTGTAGGAGGGTTCTGGTGGTTCTAGTAGTGATGCTTTCAGCAGTTAGAGGATTATTTGTAGGAGGGGGCTGGTGGTTAGAGTGTTCGGGGGTTTAGCAGTTAGAGGGTTATTTGTAGGAGGGGGCTGGTGGTCATTATATTTTGTTTCAGCACTTAGAGAGCTATTTGTAGAAGGGGCTGGTGGTTATAGTATTGGGGGTTTCAGCAGTTAGAGGGTTAGTTGTAGGAGGGGTCTGGTGGTTATAGTGTTGGGGGTTTCAGCAGTTAGTGGGTTAGTTGTAGAAGGGGGCTGGAGGTGATAGTGTTGGAGGTTTCAGCAGTTAGCAGGTTAGTTGTAGAAGGGGGTTGGTGGTTATAGTTTTGGGGGTTTCAGCAGTTAGCGGGTTAGTTGTAGAAAGGGGTTGCTGGTAATAGTTTTGGGGGTTTCAGCAGTTAGAGGGTTAGTTGTAGGAGGGGGCTGGTGGTTATAGTATTGGGAGTTTCAACAGTTAGAGGGTTAGCTGTAGGAATGGGCTGGTGGTTAAAGTGTTGGGGGTTTCAGTAGTTAGAGGGTTATTTGAAGGAGGGGGCTGGTGTTTATAGTGTTGGGGGTTTTTAGCAGCTATAGAGTTATTTGTAGGAGGGTGCTGGTGGTTAGAGTGTTTGGGGTTTCAGCATTTAGAGGGTCTTTTGAAAAAGGAGGCTGGTGGTTAGTGTGTTGGGGGTTTAAGCAGTTAGATGGTTATTAAAATGTAATAATAACTATTTCTAACAGTTTATAGTAGAATGATTTAAAAATGCAATTCCAAGATGCTAGAATGAACAATACTATTGCCCCAATTTATCAAGGTCTGTCGGACCTGATCGAACAGTGCAGATCAGGTCCGACAGACCTCGCTGAATACGGCGAGCAATACGTTTGCCGTATTCAGCATTGCACCAGCAGCTCACAAGAGCTGCTGGTGCAACACTGCCCCCTGCAGACTCGCGGCCAATAGGCCGCCAGCATGGGGTGTCAATCAACCCGATCGTACTCGATCGAGTTGAATTCCGTCGATGTCTGTCCGCCTGCTCAGAGCAGGCAGACAGGTTATGGAGCAGCGGTCTTTGTGACTGCTGCTTCATAACTGCTGTTTTTGGAGACAAAATTACAGCAATTTATTTTTCTTTACAAAACCCAGAAAGTCATTTTTGAGACATCTTTTAAAACACTTAAACCTGGCTATACATGTAACCGATAACTGATATTTGTACATAGAACACAAGTGATGTTGGATTATAGTAATGCTGCAAAGTTAAATATTATAATTTTCTCTATATCACAAGGACATCTGAAAAGGCTGTGTTCACTCAGTACAGAAAAAAAGCACGTCCATATTCCTTGTAATATACAAAACACAATAACTTATCTTCGTTATACTTTCAAAGATTTCAATTAAATTCAGTCTTTATCAGTAGTTTTCTTATGTAAGAGCATCCTTGGCATGTGACAATGAAAGATAGATTATTTTTTTAAACCAATATGTTCTTTATTTACTTAAAGGGACATAATACCTATATGCTAAACCACTTGAAAGTAATGCAGCATAACTGTAAAAAGTTGACAAGAAAATATCACCTGAACATCTCTCTATTTTTACCTCAAAATGCCTTCAGCTCACAATAGTAAGTGCTCAATGAGCTGCTATCCTTCAGCTGCTTTCAGCTTCATGTTGGGGGAAAAAAACAGCCAATCAGCTTCGTCAGTCAAACTATGCTTTTCTGTGATCTCGTGAAATTTTACTGAAATCTAAAGAGATTTCATAGTAAACTTCCTTAAACTGAGGAGGGAAATAACATGACTGTGATGCACATGCCAGATTCACACTCCCATGCAAGTCCTGGGACTAGCATCCTGATTGGATGCTTAAAGTTCTTTTACATTAGGATGTAGCGATTGAGGACATTTTGAGGTAAAATACCTTCCTTTAGGATGTAGCTATTGTTCAGGTGACATTTTCAGGATGTTGTTCAGGTGACATTTTCTAGTCAGCTTTTTACAGATATGCTGCATCACTTTCGGGTTCTTCAACGTTTGGGTATCGTGCTTTTAAAAAAGGGACGTTTTAATGCAACAAAAAATACTCAAATGTTTTTACAGCATTTGTTATTACACAAATGGTCATAGATAGATAGACAGATAGATAAATGATAGATAAATGATAGATAGATAATAGATAGATAATAGATAGATAATAGATAGATAATAGAGCGGTTCACCTGGGGATCAGTACGGTTGCACTTATAAGGGTGGTAAGTAAATGTACCCTGCATGTCTGAGGATGGGCGGCTGCCCGAAAACGTTTACTGATTTGTTGTACAATAAAAGCTGTTTTTTAGTAAAACGCCACTGAGTGCTTGCCTTTTGTGGAATTCTCTTTATAGTTGCAGCCTTATCGATGGACCTCTACCTTTACCTGAGGATTCATCCTTACCCACTCTCCATTGCGCCGGATTAGTGCCTGTGTCCGTGCATCTACCCAGGTGAGCACTGTATACAGCAATTTTGTGATCATATATATATATATATATATCCTATATTATAAAAGACAAGAGTTTGTCTGAAGCCGTCATGCGCAGTTCAGACAAACTCTTGCAGCTGATCGCACGCGCACCCTTGGCCTATAGCTGACAGCTGTTGATACTTCGCACGCGCACCCTCACCGCACACCGCTGACCTCGCACGCGCACCCTCACCGCGCGCACCCGCGTACCCTCAAAGCAAAAACTGATGTGACCTCGCATGCACACTTTCACCGCGCGCACCCTCGCACCCACTTTGCAAGATTGTAGCTGACATGTGACCTCATGCGCACCGTACCCTCAAAGCAAAAACTGATGTGACCTCGCATGCGCACTTTCACCGCGCGCAGATTACATTGGCAACAGATTGTAGCTGACATGAGACCCACTTAGCCTATCACACACTTGTACACTTGCAGAATGCGCACGCACCCTCGCACCCACTTAGCCTATCACACACTTACAGAATGCGCACGCGCACGCGAACCCACGCGCACGCAAACATAGCCTCAGCGTGACTAGCCGTTGAAAGCGTCGCGAGGCATAATACATTGCGCATTTGTATTGCACTGAGAAAGGTCATTCTTTGAAAGCTCCGGAATTATCGATGTCATAAAAAACAAAACATATTTACATTTAACAAAAAAAACATTTGCTCTTTACTTTAAACATTTGCTCTTTACTTTAAAAGAATTGGGTCTGGAAATTTTAGTTTAAAAAAAAAATTGTTAAAAAAAAAATGCCCTCAGGACTTATGTATGTGCTACATAGCACATAGTAAAAAAAATTACCTCAGGACTTATGTATGTGCTACATAGCACATAGTAAAAAAAATTACCTCAGGACTTATGTATGTGCTACATAGCACATAGTAAAAAAAATTACCTCAGGACTTATGTATGTGCTACATAGCACATAGTAAAAAAAATTACCTCAGGACTTATGTATGTGCTACATAGCACATAGTAAAAAAAATTACCTCAGGACTTATGTATGTGCTACATAGCACATAGTAAAAAAAATTACCTCAGGACTTATGTATGTGCTACATAGTACATAGTAAAAAAAATTACCTCAGGACTTATGTATGTGCTACATAGCACATAGTAAAAAAAATTTGCTCATTTAAAAAACAAAAACGTCTGGATTATTAGGCTCATAAAAGAGCCCAACACTGTGCTAACAGCACATACAAAATATATATTTTAGTTTAAAAAAAAAAAAAAAGGAATAATAGGCTCATACAAGAGCCCAACACTGTGCTAAAAGCACATATCTAAAATAAATATTTTATTTAAAACAAAAAAAAAAAAAACATAATAGTGTAAAAAGATATATTAATGGCCTCAGGACTTATGTATGTGCTACATAGCACATAGTAAAAACAATTAGCTCAGGATTTATGTATGTGCTACATAGCACATAGTAAAAACAATTAGCTCAGGAGTTATGTATGTGCTACATAGCACATAGTAAAAACAATTAGCTCAGGAGTTATGTATGTGCTACATAGCACATAGTAAAAACAATTAGCTCAGGAGTTATGTATGTGCTACATAGCACATAGTAAAAACAATTAGCTCAGGAGTTATGTATGTGCTACATAGCACATAGTAAAAACAATTAGCTCAGGACTTATGTATGTGCTACATAGCACATAGTAAAAACAATTAGCTCAGGAGTTATGTATGTGCTACATAGCACATAGTAAAAACAATTAGCTCAGGAGTTATGTATGTGCTACATAGCACATAGTAAAAACAATTAGCTCAGGAGTTATGTATGTGCTACCCAGCACAAAGAAAAAATATAGTTTTATTTAAAAAACAAAAACCCCTGGATTATTAGGCTCATAAAAGAGCCCAACACTGTGCGTCACAGCACATATAAAATAACTATTTTAGTTTAAACAAAAAAAAATTAATAGGGTCAAAAGATATATTAAAGAGCCCAACACTGTGCTAACAGCACATAGTAGTTTTAAAAAAAAAGAGAGAGAGAGAGAGAGAGAGAGAGATAACGCAACACGGTCCATGTGAACGGGCTTTAGGACTAGTATATATATATAGTATGTGTTTGTTTACACTAGTATTGCTATGCTTGTTAACCTTTTAACGCCAACGGCTGTCCTGAAGCCTACTGTGCTTCTCAGATTTGATCGCGGTCTGGAGGGCGTTCCTAGGGTTATAGGGACGCCCCCCAGACCAGATACAATAATTGAAATCTCACAATCGTGTGCACGATCACGTGATTTCAATTTGTCTACATTGGAACAGTTGTATTTATTATTATTTATTATATTTACTAAAACGTTCATTGCTATAAAATTCTCAAAATTTGTTATATGCCAAAATTCATGACAGATTTAAAGGGACATAATACTCCTATGGTAAATCACTAGAAAGTGATGCAGAATAAATGTAAAAAGTATGAAAATATCACCTGATCATCTCCAGTGGCGTCACTATGGGGGTGCGGCCCGCAACCGGGTGACACCCTCCAGGGGGTGACACCACCAAAAAAATTTTTTTTTTTTTTTTATTGAAATTCAAAGAAATACAATGTAGAGATGCATATATTTTTTTATTAGAGGGGCCAGCATTTGTGAACATTAGTGGGACTGGGGAAGTTGTAGACACTTAATTTTTTTGCCCCTTGAGCCAGCGCTGCAATTTCCACAAACAGTTTTCCTGGCTGCTTTTGCTTGTTTGTACTTTGCTCTTGTTTAGACTAAACCTGCCTGCCTATCTGTGCTCAGTGACATGTGGAGCAGCGGAGTCACTCACTGTTGTGCTGTCTCTCTAAACGGGAACTGGGAAATCATGAGGGGAATGCCTGGCACCTGACCGCATGACTGTCTGACACTGTCTCTAAAGTGAAGGAGCCATGTATGATGCCCACCAGACCGGTATGGTTTTGGTACACTAAGTGCACACTGAAGAGGTAGGAGGGGAGGGCGGACGGGGGTCTGGGGGTGGGCAGAGAGCAGAGGTGATTGGCCATAAGAAGCGGTAGGCATGCGGCCCGGGGCTGTGCTCGGACAGACTTGGAACAGAGTCAGAGAGCAGAATTTTCATAGTTTGCGCACCTAAACCTTTTCTTTAGTGATTTATTTTTAGAGTGCTCTGTTTATCTTTCATTTGATGCTCTGCTGAGCCAGGGAGCAGCTCTAGGCATGAGCTTTATAATTAATGCAGTGCAGTTTACATATTTTGTATGTGTGTGTGTCTGAGTTTGTGTATGTGTGTGTGTCTGAGTGCTTGTGTGTGTGTGTCTGAGTGCTTTTGTGTGTGTGTCTGAGTGCTTTTGTGTGTGTGTCTGAGTGTTTCTGTGTGTGTGTCTGAGTGTTTCTGTGTGTGTGTCTGAGTGTTTCTGTGTGTGTGTCTTTTGTGTGCGTGTCTGAGTGTTTCTGTGTGTGTTTTTGAGTGTTTGTGTGTGTGCCTGAGTGTTTGTGTGTGTGTGTGTCAGAGTGTTTTTGTGTGTGTGTCTGAGTATTTTTGTGTGTGTTTTTGAGTGTATTTCCGAGTGTTAGTGTGTGCATCTGAGTGTGTTTTTAAGTGTGTCTAAGTGTTTGTATGTGTGTTTGTCTGTGTTTTGTGTTTGTGTGTGTCTGCTTTCTGGGGGGACGGGGGTGACACCATAACTTACCGCACCGGGTGACACCAACCCTAGTGACGCCACTGATCATCTCTATTTAAAAAGAGAAGATATTTTACCTCAAAGTTTTTTCAGCTCATCAGAGTTTAATATTCTGTGAACAGTTAGAGCTACTTTAAAGCTGCAAGTAGGGGGGAAAAAATCCACAATAGCCAACCAGTATCAGCGCTTAGCTTATGCATTGCTTTACTGTGATCTCATGAGATTTCACTTAAAGGGACATGAAGCCCACATTTTTTCTTTTATGATTTAGGTAGAACATACAACTTTAAACAACTTTCCAGTTTACTTCTATTTTCCAAATTTGCTTCATTCTCTTGAAATCTCTTGTTTTTAAGGAGCAGCAATGCAATTTTTGGTGAGTCGATGACAATCGGTATATATATATATATATATATATATGCAGCCACCAATAAGCAGCTAGAACCTAGGTTATTTGCTGCTCCTGAGCTTTCCTAGATAAACCTTTCAGCAAAGGATAACAAGAGAAGGAAGCAAATTAATAAATAATAGAAGTAAATTGCTGTGTCTAAATCATAAATGTCTAATTATTTAACTGTCCCTTTAAATATGAGATTTCACAGTAAACTTTCTTAAACTGAACAGGTAAATAACATGACTGTGCCTGCATATGTCAGATGCACACTCCTTTGGAAGTCCTAGGACTAAAGTCTCTTTACAGTGAGGTGTTAATACTTAGGAAATTTTGAGGTCAAATATCTTCCTTTTTTACATAGAAATGTTCAGGGGATATTTTATAGTCAATGTTTTACAGCTATGCTGCATCACTTTCCAGTGATTCAACATTTGGGTATCATGGTCACTTAAGCAGGATTGCAGCTTCTTTAAACATTAATCTGTAGGGGTGAAAATGCTAGCTTTTCCCTTGCATACCACCAGAATGAGTTAAATAAGGGAAGATGCTGTTTTACTGATTTTGTCATATTGCCTGATAATATCATTAAATCCAGAAGGATCTGTAGGAGACATTGGCATATGGAGAACTAGAGATGAGAGATGTCATTAAGCTATTTTTATTCATACAACACATAAAAATATCCTGAAGCAGAGACATGGGCTGTGTGTTGTCTGCAAACTGTAAGCCAATGAAATAAAAAAGATTACAGCCAGCAGCTCAGTCTGAATTGCCTCTGTTAAGCATAAGGATTTTAGTCTATTTTTGCACCTGGCATAAATTATGTTATTGTTTACAGACTAGCATAAACTTTTTTATTTTAATGATTTAATTTGTGAATATGCATGAGAAAGTCATTTGATTTATTTATTCCCTCTATGTTACCCCACTTTATAAAAATATGACAGCCCATTGGCTGGTGATCTGATGGTGAGACTAATGAGCTTGTAAGGGTGAGGATAGCATAAGTGTGAGTACAGAGAGATGTTTATTTAATATGCACATTACTATATCTCCTCCTTTAAGTAAACTTGCCACTTTACCTAGCAGTGGGCTAGATTATAAGTGGCGCAATAAAATTATAAGCGATAAGTAATATCACAACCGGGCTAACTTGCGTGGGAATTACAAGTTATACGTAAATGGGTGCGCTCGAGCGCAAACAAAATTTGCGCTTGTCGAGTTAACATGACTGAAGACCTTGCGTAAAGTGTAAGTGTAAAAAAATGTGCACCAAACACAAGATAAATATATTAAAATAAAGAGTATCACTCATATATACACTTTCTAATAAAAAAAATATAAAAATGGCTGCCAAGCTTCGCCCACAGCTTTCTTCTTGTCCAGTTAGCTGTTTTCTTGTATGACAGTTTAGCAGTGCACGTTTAATATTTTCAGCTAGCTATTTCGAATTGCACATGCACATATCAGTGTGTGCAAGTAGTAAATCTTATTTGAGTCGAACTTAACATACCAAACTATACACACAATAGATTTCGGCGGAGCTTGGAGGCCATTTTGGCTCCTAAAAATAAATGAATATTTAAATGTTTTATGTACTTCTTACAAGCATAAAGATGTGGAACCAGGGGGGCGGAGCCTACAGCTGTTGCGGAAAGACGTGTATATGCAGAGCTCCTGACTCCAACTTGGATTTAACTATAATATTTCCTCCCAAAAATATAATTTTCGTGTCTAGCACCGTATGTAAGGTGCCCTGATGTTTGCCAGGTGGAGTTGGTGAGACATTATTATATAGACGGACCTTCCTATGCTCTTCAGCTAGACTGCATAGAAGCTGACTGCGTGGCAAGCAGGCCTGCACTGTGACTCAGTTAATCTGTACTGTCAAGGCTGCCGCACTTATGACCCCCCCCGGGATCCTATTGATTCTGGGTTAATAGCAGCATATTATTGTTGCCCTCACCCTATCCTTTCCTTAACCTTACCTCTAAACATTACCTCAGCACTTTAAACTAAGAGCCTGAGAACGGAACTAGTGTCAGCAATGGCGGTGATGGAGATAGTTTTACAGGAACTCAGCGCACTCCTTGATTCTCACCAGGCAGCCTTCACAGAAATGCTGCATGAAGCCTATAACTCAGTTCGGAGAGTTATACATAATGGGTGCAACGCATTGGATAAGACACTTCATATCAGTGATGACTGCTTGGAGCCCCGCCACTCGCCATCTTTGGCCCCCCACTACTGTGCTGTGAAAGTGAACCAGCAGGTCTCCCAGATAGCGGACGTACTTTGGACTCCCCATAATCAGCCAGAACAGTCCAGTGATAGACCAGAACGAGCGACCTGGATTGTGGAGGGTAAGCACAGTCTCAAAGTTTTGCACCCGACCGAAGCCACAGTATACAGACAGGTCTTACAACATGTAGCACATACTGGCATGATCGGATGATCAGAGCTGAATTGACACTGCCTTCCGAGTTCCTGATGCCTCAGGGAAGCTGGGGCCCTACTAGCAACGGACAATCTCTGACGATCAGCCCACAGATTAAATGTTCCATCTACTCTACAGAGGGTGAGATGCTTACCGACAACGACAGTTTTGACCAGAAGGGAATGGGACGTTCACAGCATGTTGTCTCCCCTCTCAGCCGTGGAAACTGGGCTGGCTCCTGCGGCAACGTGAAAGACTATAAGACTGGCGTGGGCTAAACCGGGTGATGTTATTGCTGCTTAAATGCGGGGTATATGATTACTCATTTCTTTATAACTGGGTTTGAACAACTATGTCCCAATGCTTTGTTTAAGCCCCAACGGTTGTATTCTCTTATCTTGCTAAGTTTTACTGTATTGGCTTATGTTGCATGTGTTCTTCTGCTGATACTATGATGTTTGTGTACCTTAAGTCTAACAGTTACTGTATGTACTTCCACAGGGGTAAATTATTTATCTAATAGCAGCTGTTTTCTTAACATTGCCTTGCCATAATCCTTGTTTTAGTTTACTAACCTCCTTGCCAATAATCAAGTTCAGAATGCTGGTAGCTACTATACAAACTATTTCCTACAGATTATTAGTGCAGCATTGATCTAGGCAAGGGAGCCATCATACTCTTGATCCACTAGCATTACATTATTGTTAGCCATTTTATAGGGACTGTCCAGTGAATCTTATATGTTGGTATTTTTTAGAATTAAATAGATATGAACCCCACATTGTTCTTTCATTATTCAGATAGAGCATGTGATTTATGCAACTTTCTAATTTAGTCATATTATCAGTTTTTCTTCGTTCTCTTGGTATCTGTATTTGAAAAGCAGGAAAATAAGCTTAGGGGCCAGACCATTTTTTGTTTAGCACTTGGGTAGTGCTTGCTGATTGGTGGCTAAAGTGTTTCTGTGCTCACCTGAAGATTGGTGCTTGTAACCCTGCCATGCGGTGAGTTCCTCCTTGAAACTTTATGTAGGATACTGTTGTCATGTTTTCTGAAAGAATCCTTACTGCCTGATCTTAAAGGATAGGCTGAAATGCTTGTAGAGCCTGATACACTACTTTCAATTCCAGAATATTTTGCCGGAAGCTTAGAATCCTCTTGATTCCAAATTCCCTGAACGTGAGTTTGCTTGCAAATTGAACCCCATCCTGAACTGCTGAGAACCATGGTGATTTCCACAGTTGGATGATTTAAAGGTATTCCTTAAGAAAGATTCCTGCTCTTCAGCCCCCATCTTAGATGAGATCTCAGAGACTTTGGAAATTTACTTTTGTATGTTAGTACTGTGGAATCTGTTGGCCCTCTACAAATAACAGATAATAATAATAATAATAATAATAATAATGCACGGCTTGATGATACGAAGATGCCTCTAGTAAGATATTGTCTAGGTAATGAAAAATAAATATACCTTGTTTCCAAATTTCTGCCACCAAAGGTACTAACACCTTTATGAAAGACCTTGTTGCTGTTGAGATTCGGAAAAAGGAAGAGCCACAAACTGGAAATGCTTGCCACTCACTTCAAACCGTAGATACTTCATGTGAAGTGCGGCTAATGGAATATGAAAATAGGCCACTCCCAGGTCTCCATTTTGAATTTGCAAGGTTTCAGATATTGATTTAGAGAGTGCAGATCGAAGACTGGTTTCCAAGACTTGTCCTTTTACTTTATCAGGAACAACCTGTAGTAAACAAATAAACAAAAAAAAAATGCTTGATATTGTTGGACAGACTTCCTAAATAACTTGTGCTTCAAGAATACATGACCCATACTGGAGCACAACCTCTTTTTTCTTGGCATCCTTTGGAGCCTGAGAATGAACAAAAGACAGATGGAAGGTTTTCTGACAAATTCTGAAAAGTAACCAAAGGTAACAAATATCCATAGGCCAAAAATCAGAAATCACAAAAACCCAGGTATCTCTGAAATGCAAGAGCCAGACCCCCACAGGAATCACCTGAAGATTAACATTAATGTTGCGGTCTAGAAGAGGAAGTGGGAATGGACTTACCACGTCCTCTGCCTCTGACTGTTGTTTGAGACTTCCATGATTCATAACGATAGCATTCTCTGGATGGAGCAGTCTTGGATGCAAGACCTTGCACACTTCTGTAACCCAGAAGCTGCTCTGTGTTATCTTCGAACCTGAGGTAGTAACTTTTGTCTCCAGTCCTCTAAACTAAATGCAATTGCTTGAGCGCCATTGAAGTTAACTCTCATTGGGATAGCGTGCCCTCAGAGCTCAGGTTAACAAAGTACAAATACATTACAAAGTACAGTTACACTCATAACACTATCTGATAAAAAATATTTAAAAAAAATGTTGCATTGAAAAGTTATAAAGGCTAAAAGATATGAGGTCTCAGGTGTTAGAAATAAAAGTCAGGCAAAGGGCTTTAACATAGAGAAACATACATATACATGTCTAAATATGTATATATATATATATATATATATATATATATATATATATATATATATATATATATATATATATATATATATATATATATATATATATATATATATATATATATATATATATAAGAAGTAAGTGAGTTGAATCCAGCACCATAGGTTTTAGTAAAGTTTCTTTCCCACCTGTGTGCACGTTACCAAGGAGTATCAGCCAAACTCCAGTGTATACAGTCCATGTAGAAAATAAGGTAACAGCACCACAGCACACAATCTTCTTTTAAAGGTGAAAAATCTTTATTTGAGGTTTAGCAACCAGTAAAAAAGCGACGTTTCGGACCTACATAGTCCTTAATCATGCATAAGTTAAAATCAAACAAACAGACTTTAAAAAGGGTATCTGGACCAATCATGCTTCAATTCTCAGTGTTAATTGGTTTAACCCATACCTATCCAGGTTTGTAAATTTCAACAACACAGTGACCTCTAGTGGTACCAGAATATATTCCATCATTTAAAACCATTATAAAAACAAATACAAATCATAATCTCTATTCAGACCATATGGATGTAATGTGTTCAGACGTTTAATCCACCATACTTCTTTCTGTTTTAGTTTTAGTTCCCTATTACCCCCTCTTCTATGATGGGGGATATGGTCAATCACTTGAAAGCGAAGCTGGCTTACTGTATGGCCCATATTTGTAAAATGTGCTGATACTGGAAGTGACATATCTTTTGATTTAATGGATGCTTTATGTTGACTAAACCTATCCCTGGCGGCTTGGGTGGTCTCGCCAATGTAACAAAGGCCACATGGGCATTTAAGTAGGTAGATTGCATAGTTAGTTTGGCATGTATATAACCCATTGATTGTATATTGCTTTCTTTTGTCATTTTGTGCTAAGAATTTCCCTTTAATAACTGAATTACATTGAGCACAGTGTAAGCAGGGGTAACAGCCTTTATTAGGGGTAGTTAAGTAATTTACATCAGACATTTTAGTTGTACCTATGTCAGCTTTTACTATGTGATCCCTAAGATTTTTTACCCTTCTATATGATGGCATAGGAGGGAGTTTAAATGATTCTATCTCTGGATTATATTTTGACAAAAGGTGCCAGTGTTTTCTTACTATTCTAAAGATGTCATTACTCTTGTCACTGTATTCCATTGAAAGCACTAATCTATCTGTTCCTTTCTCTGTTGGTTTTTTATCATGTATTCTATCCAAATCCTGAATGTTTTTAGCGATATTTTCTTTTGGATATCCTCTTTGGATAAATTTATTGCCCATAGACACTAGTCTTTCTGGCAATACTTTTTGATCTCTAACTATTCTTTTAGTACGCAAAAGTTGACTCCTGGGTATGGATTTAAAAACAGTATCAGGATGGAAACTTTCATATCGCAGCAGAGTATTTCTATCTGTGGGTTTTACATATAGATCTGTACTTAATGTATTTCCATGTCGATATACAGTTGTATCCAGAAAGTTAATCTTTTGGATAGAGTAAGTAAGGGTAAATCTTAGGCCTGTCATGGAGGCATTGATATCCTCAACAAACTGTATCAGGGACTCCAATGAGCCCCCCCATATGCCAAAAATATCATCTATATACCTTAGCCACAGCTTACAATGGCTGATGAATGGCTGATTAGTGTAGACAAATTTGTTCTCAAAGCCACTCATGAACAAATTGGCATATGAGGGGGCTACATTGGAGCCCATGGCTGTTCCCCGCTTTTGCATGTAGTAAGTGTCTTGAAAGAGAAAATAATTGCAATATAGGACAAGTCTTAGCATGTCATCAAAAAAATCAATCTGAGATAGATTATATAAGCCACTGTCACTCAAAAGGCTTTTCACAGTCAATAGGCCTGCCTCATGGGGAATAGAGGTATATAAATTTACCACATCCAGTGAAAAAATTAACCAAGTATCCTCTATTTCAATCCCCATAAGTTTTGAAAGAAAATCATTTGTATCCTTAATAAAGGATTTTTGCTGTTTGACAAATGGAAAGAGGACTTTGTCCAGAAAGATAGAGATATTAGAAAAAATAGAATCGGTACAGGCCACAATAGGGCGTCCTGGTGGATGTAATAAGCTTTTATGGACTTTGGGTAATGTATAAAAAATTGGTGTTATAGGGTATTTGTTATACAAAAAATCATAGACCTGTTTAGAAATAATGTTATGTGTCAAAGCTCTATCTAATATGCCCTTAAGCTCTCTTTGTATTTCTTTAAGAGGATCATGATCCAGTATTTCATAAACCCCTCCATCTGACAGCTGTTGTAATATCTCCTGCACATAATAGTCAGTGTCTAACACTATTATTGCTCCGCCCTTGTCAGCATTTTTTATGGTGATATTTTTGTTATTTTTCAAAGTAGATATAGCCTCCCATTCCCCTTTTGTGAGGTTATGTTGTTTTGTGTAAGGATTTAATCTAGTTTTTTTCATTAGATTAGCAACATCTTGTTGAACAAATTTAACAAATGTTTCTACACCTGAGTTGTTTGTTGGAGGTACATATGAAGATTTTTTGTGCAGATTTAAATTTTTCAAATTCAAACATTCACTCTGCATATCATCTTCATTTATTGCATTAGTTTCACTTACATTGGCTACATTTTTACCACCATATATTGTTTTCAACCTTAGCAGTCTGAAAAATTTGTATAGATCTTTATCAATTTCAAACTCATCACAATCTTTCACTGGACAGTATGACAAGCCCTTCATTAATAAGCTATGCTCATTATCTGTAAGCTTATATTTAGAGATATTAATAACCAGATTAGTTTCAACATTTGCCTGTGGACTAGCATTGGGTATCACTGGTATAAACTCAGACAGTGTACTATCTACTATGTCACATTCTAGGGAGTTAATTTCAGGCAGTTCATTTTCCCTTATTATACCACACTCTAAGAGGTTAATCTCAGGCAGTTCATTTCCCTCAAGTGGATTTTCAGATAACACTGGAGTACTAGCAATATTAGACAGTTCGTTCCATTCATTTCCCTTTATGAAGTTAGTAACAGGCAGTTCATTTTTGTTAAACAGTAAGGGGTTAACAACCGGCAACTTTTTTACCTCTATTGTTGCTTTCTCATACCCCTGCGATGTCTGGCTCCTCTCCGTGACCGCTGCGGCTGCCCTTGCTGGTTCCAGGAACTCTGTGTGTGCATCTTGTACTCCCTTTGATCGGCGGTGCTTCCGCCCTCCCCTCCGGTGTCGCCTTCTGAGCCTGTGTCTAAAAAACTCTCGCCGGATGATGAGCTGTCTTCCTTTTCTTGCGCTGCTGTAATTCTCGGCTGTCTCCTCCAGCGTGGGCCCTCACGTCGTGACGTCTGGTCATGTGACCACTGGTACACTCGGTTGTTAGCATAGTCCGTTTCATCCCGTATGAATTTAACCCTTTTCCTTTCTTCCAGGTCTGAACGGTATTGTGCCAGTAATGCATCTACTTCTTCTTTAGTGGCTAAGGTATATAGATGATATTTTTGGCATATGGGGGGGCTCATTGGAGTCCCTGATACAGTTTGTTGAGGATATCAATGCCTCCATGACAGGCCTAAGATTTACCCTTACTTACTCTATCCAAAAGATTAACTTTCTGGATACAACTGTATATCGACATGGAAATACATTAAGTACAGATCTATATGTAAAACCCACAGATAGAAATACTCTGCTGCGATATGAAAGTTTCCATCCTGATACTGTTTTTAAATCCATACCCAGGAGTCAACTTTTGCGTACTAAAAGAATAGTTAGAGATCAAAAAGTATTGCCAGAAAGACTAGTGTCTATGGGCAATAAATTTATCCAAAGAGGATATCCAAAAGAAAATATCGCTAAAAACATTCAGGATTTGGATAGAATACATGATAAAAAACCAACAGAGAAAGGAACAGATAGATTAGTGCTTTCAATGGAATACAGTGACAAGAGTAATGACATCTTTAGAATAGTAAGAAAACACTGGCACCTTTTGTCAAAATATAATCCAGAGATAGAATCATTTAAACTCCCTCCTATGCCATCATATAGAAGGGTAAAAAATCTTAGGGATCACATAGTAAAAGCTGACATAGGTACAACTAAAATGTCTGATGTAAATTACTTAACTACCCCTAATAAAGGCTGTTACCCCTGCTTACACTGTGCTCAATGTAATTCAGTTATTAAAGGGAAATTCTTAGCACAAAATGACAAAAGAAAGCAATATACAATCAATGGGTTATATACATGCCAAACTAACTATGCAATCTACCTACTTAAATGCCCATGTGGCCTTTGTTACATTGGCGAGACCACCCAAGCCGCCAGGGATAGGTTTAGTCAACATAAAGCATCCATTAAATCAAAAGATATGTCACTTCCAGTATCAGCACATTTTACAAATATGGGCCATACAGTAAGCCAGCTTCGCTTTCAAGTGATTGACCATATCCCCCATCATAGAAGAGGGGGTAATAGGGAACTAAAACTAAAACAGAAAGAAGTATGGTGAATTAAACGTCTGAACACATTACATCCATATGGTCTGAATAGAGATTATGATTTGTATTTGTTTTTATAATGGTTTTAAATGATGGAATATATTCTGGTACCACTAGAGGTCACTGTGTTGTTGAAATTTACAAACCTGGATAGGTATGGGTTAAACCAATTAACACTGAGAATTGAAGCATGATTGGTCCAGATACCCTTTTTAAAGTCTGTTTGTTTGATTTTAACTTATGCATGATTAAGGACTATGTAGGTCCGAAACGTCGCTTTTTTACTGGTTGCTAAACCTCAAATAAAGATTTTTCACCTTTAAAAGAAGATTGTGTGCTGTGGTGCTGTTACCTTATTTTCTACATGGACTATATATATATATATATATATATATATATATATATATATATATATATATATATATATATATATATATATACAGTATGTGTGTGTGTGTGTTTGTACATAGGAATTTATGAATGTATATGTGTATATATGTATTTACAGACACATATACAGATATACATAATTGCATATGTACACACACACATATATATATATATATATATATATATATATATATATATATATATATATATATATATATATATATATATATATATATATATATATGTGTGTGCATTGGAGCCATGTGCAGTTAAGTAGTTGAAAACTTGTGTTAAACATATTTATTCTGTATTCATATTTAATAAAGTGTTATGTTATACTGTGTATTTAGTGTAAATATTTCACATTCCAATGTTCTGCTTATAGGGGAATATGTTCTATGTATTTATAAATAGATATTAATATATTTCTGAATATATCTATACCTATATATAATCATATATTTATATATATATATATATATATAGAGAGAGAGAGAGAGAGAGAGAGAGAGAGAGAGAGAGAGAGAGAGAGAGAGAGAGAGCAAAGAAAAAGACAAGCGCACAGGGGGTGAACTGCAATACATTTCAAACTTTTGTGTCTTCAAAGTAAAGAGTTGCAGTACACTCACGTGGGCATGTTGTAGGCACTTGTACTGTAGTAGCAGATGCTCCTCCTCCAGGAGACCTTCTGTCTGGATCCAGTGGCTCGTTTAAACAGACCCTTGGGTTGTATGTGTGTACACCATTAAGGGCACAATCAATAAAAGTCCTTTTAACTTGACAGAAGGGGACAGAGCCAGGAACTACTATGTACAGGGATGGTTTATTAAAGCTTAAAAGACAAATAGCATAAGAACTAATAGGTCACATATGACCATAAAACACATATAAAACAAATAAAAACGATCAATAAATGATAAAACCAAGTGATTAGACAAATTCGCTCACAGCATGAGCCGGATCAGTTTCTGATGCAGAAGATGAACCACAACAGCTGATCGGCTATTTCGCCGTTTGCAAACTGATTCTAAAGCGGGGGTGGAGCCTGACGCGTTTCATAGCACTATTGGCTACTTTATCAAAGGTAGAGGCTGCCCCCCCAACACTCCTTCTATACAGGAACGCTTCTGGCAATTTAATACAACAGTAGCCATCTTGTTTAATGGCATAATATCGCCCCCGGTTTGTAAAATACCTTTTGCGGTTCTTACATTATTTGTTACTATACAGTTTTTTATCCTCTCGTGACTTAAATAAAGTAGTAGCCTTATTTGGCAGTGAAAGAGAACAGAAGTATTTGCTTGTTGAAGTTATTAATAATTAAAGTTGCGATTACAGTTTACTCCCCCTAGAGGAGGATGGTAAAAGATATCTATCGTTTTTGACTACAATGTTAATGCAATCAAATAGTAAACCC
Organism: Bombina bombina; assembly: GCF_027579735.1. Lineage (NCBI taxonomy): Eukaryota > Metazoa > Chordata > Amphibia > Anura > Bombinatoridae > Bombina > Bombina bombina. The sequence continues at coordinate 1,109,705,834 of NC_069504.1, forward strand.
TTTACTGGCTTCTCACAGGCAGTATGGTAATTGGCTTTGTATTTTATATTTCAAGTTTTTTTATCACAATGAGTGTAGTGTGATAAACTAATACAGTGTAAAAACCATAAAAGAACCCAGAGAGAGACCTACACAGAATAGTGTTGACATTCATTTTGTTATTGATGATCAGTACCCCCATGTAATTAGACAAATCTTATATAGTGTAGATGCTTAAAACCCACATAAACTTGACAGTGACTGGAGGATATTGCAGGATATCTACTGGATATAATCCATTACAGGAATGCCGCCAGATCAATATCTTTGTTTAGGCCAAAAGGTTTGAGTTTGTTTAGGGTATATATCCAGTAGGTTTCCCTCCTGCGCAGATCAATCAGCCTGCTGCCCCCTCTAATCCCTTTGTCTACTTGTTCAATTGCCTTAATGTGAAAATCTGCTTTACTTTTATTGTGAAAGTTCACAAAATGTTTGATCAATGAATTTTTTAGGACACCTGCCTCTATGTTTTTCATGTGCTCTAAACATCTATTCTTCAGGCCTCTTTTTGTTCTTCCTACGTACCTTATCTATACCTTGCATGTACACTCTAGCAGGTATACCACATAGTCAGATTTGCAGTTAAGTAGTTTCTTTATTGGGAATTTTTCTGCACCAGTGGTGGCATATGCAAATTTGTTGTATTTTTTATTTGTGTTTATATGTTCACAGCACACGCAATTCTTTCTGGAACATTTATAAAGACACTAGGGGCTAAGATGTTTTTAAAGTTCATAGGGGAATATGTTCTATGTATTTATAAATAGATATTTATATATTTCTGTATATATTTATACCTATCTAATTATATATATACTTGTCCTAAAGCTCGTGTACACAGGCCAATTTTTTTAAATACTGCGGTTCCAACCCTTGCTCCCTCTCTCTCCCCCCTCTCTTTTGTGCTCTCTCTCTATGCTCCCTCTCTTTTGCGCTCTCTCCCCCTTCTTTTGCGCTCTCTCTCCACCCTCTTTTGCTCTCTCCCCTCTCTTTTTCTCTCTCTCTCTCCCCCCCTCTTTTAATCTCTCTCTCTCCCCCCCTCTTTTGCTCTCTCTCCCCCTCTTTTGCTCTCTCTCTCCCCCCTCTCTTTTGCTCTCTCTCCTCTCTTTTGCTCTCTCTCTCCCCCTCTCTTTTGCTCTCTCTCTCTCTACCTTTCTTTTGCTCTCTCTCTACCCCTCTCTTTTGCTCTTTCTCCCCCCTCTCTTTTGAGCTCCCTCCCCCCTCTCTTTTGCGCTCTCTCTCTCCCTCTTTTGCACTCTCTCTCCCCCATCTCTTTTGCGCTCTCTCCCCCCTTCTCTTTTGCGCTCTCTCCCCCTCTCTTTTGCGCTCTCTCCCCCTCTCTTTTGCGCTCTCTCTCTCCCTCTTTTGCGCTCTCTCTCTCCCTCTTTTGTGCTCTCTCTCCCCCTTCTATTTTGCGCTCTCTCTCTCCCCCATCTCTTTTGAGCTCTTTCTCTCCCCCTCTTTTGCGCTCTCTCTCTCTCTCCCACCTCTCTTTTGAGCTCTCTCTCCCACTCTTTTGTGCTCTCTCCCCCTCTTTTGCACTCTCTCTTCCCCTCTTTTGTGCTCTCTCTTCCCCTCTTTTGTGCTCTCTCTCCCCCCTCTTTTGCTCTCTCTCTCTCTTCCCCCTCTTTTGCTCTCTCTCTCTCTTCCTCTTTTGCTCTCTCCCCCTCTTTTGCTCTCGCTCTCTCTCTCCCCCTCTTTTGCGCTCTCTCTCCCCCCTCTTTTGCTCTCTCTCTCCCTCCTCTCTTTTGCTCTCTTTCCCCCTCTCTTTTGCTCTTTCCCTCCTCTCTTTTGGTCTCTCCCCACTCTCTTTTGGTCTCTCTCTCAACCCCTCCTCTTTCCCCTCTGTTTTGCTCTCCCCTTTGTTTTTCTCTCTCACTTGACCATGCCGCTGCCACCACGGCTGCTCCCGTCGGGCACGCCCCTTCAAGCGCTCTCCCGCCAGGCCAAGCCCCCTCACCACGCCCCCGACCACACCCCCATCACGGCACGCCCGGTCACGCCTCCATCACGACACGTTCACAGTGTGCACTCCTCTGCTTCTCAAGGCCAGGTACGTTTGTACTCATGCAGTCTCTACTGCGCATGACTGCATCTGACATACATACCTGGCCTTTTATTATATAGAATATATATATATATCTTCCATCAAGCAGGGACTGTACTCACTGGGTTTGGATAAAATAATACTTATTCATTACGTGGTAACGTTTCGGGGTTCACAGACCCCTTCCTCAGACCTTGACGAAGGGGTCTGTGAACCCCTTAAATGTTACCACGTAATAAATATTGTTCTATCCAAACTCAGTGAGTGCAGCCCCTGCTTGAAGGAAGATGTATTGATATATTCACTTTGCACCCTGTTAGATGACCCACCTGAATTGTGAATGCAGATACATATGGGAGATATATATATATATATATGTATTTGTGCAAAAAAAAAATCAGATATATTTATTCATAAAAATATGTATTTATGAATAAATAGAACATATTTTGCTATGTGAAGAACATTGGAATGTGAAATATTCCTATTTTCATGTCAGGTTAGCGCACTTGAGAATATGCTATCTGGTTTGCGCGCGAGTAGGGTGGTTTATTTTTCCATTTTTTGCTCTATTGACTTCTATGGGGGAATTCAATATCGCGCGTCGGATTATCGCAATAGCGAAAACAGTTTTCTTTCAACTTGTTAACCAATGCGCGCAGAATGTTCATTTCTAATGGAGTTAGCTCTCGAGCGGGAGCATTAAATGCTGCTCTTCTTGTAATCTGCCCCTAAATCTTCTAACATTTTACAATAAAGAAGAGTTGTGTTAAAGGACAAATTCAGCAAGCTAAATTTAGAGGAGGAATCACAATCCCATAATCTCAGCCATAAGGCCCTTCGTGCTCGATCACTAGTAACCAAACTACGTGCATTCAGATGCAATTGCCAAAAATCTGAAACAAAAGTCACTTTTCAACATCAGATTGTTTAAAGGCAAACACCCAGGGCTCAGCCGGTTTGGTTACAGAGAACATTGCTTAAACTGGATGAAACATAGCACCTTGAAAAGAAAAATATTTTCTTAAAGGGACAGTAAAGTCATAATTAGACATTCATGATTCAGCCAGAACATACAATTTTAAACTAGTTTCCAATTTACTTCTATATTTAATTTGCTTCCTTCTTTTGTTATCCTTTGTTGAAGGGTTTATATAGGTAAGCTCAGGAGCAGCAAAGCAGCACCTGGGTGCTAGCTGCTGATTGGTGGCTGCATATACATGCCTATTGCCATTGGCTCACCCATGTGTTCAGTTAGAAACCAGTAATGCATTGCTACTCCTTTAACAAATGATACCAAAAGAACAAAGTACATTTGCTAATAAAAGTAAACTGGAAAGTTGTTTAAAATTGTATACTCTACCTGAATCATGAAAGAAAAATGTTGTGTTTCATGTCCCTTTAAGGTTATATTAAATTTTCAAATCATAGCATCATGTAACCCCCAGAATCCTCAGTAGTAAACAGCATTCTCTTAGAAAGCTGAGTAATAGGTAGACATGTGCATTCGTTTTCAAATGAATTCACATTGGTCACGAAAATGGGATTTACGTTTTCCTAAACAAAAACGAAAATCTGAATGAATGCACCAACTAGGATTAAAGAAAACAAAAAATACTGATGAAATTCCTCAGTATTAATTTGTTTCCTTTAAAAAAAAAAATAAGGGTTAAAAAATTACCTTAAAAGGATAGTAAAGTCCAAATTAAACCTTTATGATTCAGATAGCGCATGTAATTTTAAACTACTTTATAATTAACTTTTTTCATCAAATTTGCTTTGTTCTCTTAATATTCTTAGTTAAAAGCTAAATCTAGGTAGGCTCATTTGCTAATTTCTAAGCCCTTGAAGGATGCCTCTTATCTGAATGCTATTGACAGTTTATAAATAACATTGTGCTCACGCACATAGAGTTATTTAAGAGTCAGCATTTATTGCCTGAAATGCAAGTCTGTCAAAACAACTGAGATAAGGGGGCAGTCTGCAGAAGCTTACATACAATCACCTAGATTTGTGTTAGGAGGGGTGCAGTGCTAACGAGCAGTTTAAGCTCACCGCTCACTTAGACAGCGCTGGTATTACGTGTTTTTAGAAACCCGGAGTTAACTGCAAAAAAGTGAGCGAAGAGCAAAATTTTGCTCCACATCTCACCTCAATACCAGCGCTGTTTACGTTAGAGGTGAGCTGGCTGAACGTGCTCGTGCACGATTTCCCCATAGGAATCAATGGGGGAGAGCTGGCTGAAAAAAACCTAACACCTGCAAAAAAGCAGCGTTTAGCTCCTAACGCAGCCCTATTGATTCCTATGGGGAAATAAAAGTTATGTCTACACCTAACACCCTAACATGAACCCTGAGTCTAAACACCCCTAATCTTACACTTATTAACCCCTAATCTGCTGCCCCCGACATCGCCGACACCTGCATTATATTATTAACGCCTAATCTGCCGCTCCGGACACCGCCACCACCTACATTATACTGATGAACACCTAATCTGCTGCCCCCAACATCACCGACACCTACATTATATTTATTAACCCCTAATCTGCTGCCCCCAATCTCGCCGCAACCTAACTACATTTATTAACCCCTAATCTGCTGCCCCAACGTCGCCACCACTATAATAAAGTTATTAACCCCTAAACCTAAGTCTAACCCTAACCCCCCTAACTTAAATATAATTTAAATAAATCTAAATAAAATTACTACAATTAACTAAATAATTCCTATTTAAAACTAAATACTAACCTATAAAAAAAAAAACTAAAATAGCTATAATATAACTAATAGTTACACTTAAGGGTAAAACTTTCTATACCTTCCTACTATGTGATAACAATAACCTTAACAACATAATAACCCAAATAACACACAGACACCAGTTATGGGAGAAAAAAACCCTCTCCCCATCCGGGGACAAGGGTTGTATTTATTTAAACAATAACTTAAAATCAACGTGAATAACTTAATAGTTACACTTAAGGGTAAAACTTTCTATACCTTCCTACTATGTGATAACAATAACCTTAACAACATAATAACCCAAATAACACACAGACACCAGTTATGGGAGAAAAAAACCCTCTCCCCATCCGGGGACAAGGGTTGTTTTTATTTAAACAATAACTTAAAATCAACGTGAATAACTTAACAAATTAACGTTGGCTGGCAAGATCATCCCTGTCCTACAACTCCTAAGAAAGGGGTGCGACCACCCTAAAGGAATGGGGGCGCCCCCATTCCATCAGCCTGGTGGGCTTTTTAGGAGGGATTGTGCAGGGAGCCCCCCGAGCTTCAGCCCTTGCGGCTGACGCTGAATGTGCTCACGTGTCCCCCTCCTCTTTCACCCCGCCAGGCTAAACCTATCGCAGATATGTCGTATCCCGCTGCCGCCGCATCAGGGTGCATGACGCCATGCACCTACCACAAAATTGGAGTTGAGGGACCCCCAAACTGCTAAGACAAAGGTTCCTCAGCCAAAAGACTGTTAGTTCCAAAGGAGGGTCCCTAAGAGCACAACTACAGCACTTTGGTCTTACTAAGGTCCGAATGACTATTCAGCCCCCAGCCAAAGTGAAACTATTGCCGGCATCTCTGCAGTCCGCTGTTGACTGGAATGGTCCAACCTGCATCCATAACTGGAAACCGGAACACCTGTTACTTGGGAGGGAAGGGAGGGAAGACAAGAAACAGGTTAGTGACCCTACTTCCTGCCTGCAGACACTAATATAGGCTCTGCAACATCTCCCTCTAGCTGCAATACCAGCTAATACACTTAAACAAAAAACACCTAGCAGTTCAGACAAAAGTTAACCCTTAAGTTGCTGCGTGCTTAGCCCTCCACTTTCCTAAGGGTAAAACTTTCTATACCTTCCTACTATGTGATAACAATAATCTTAACAACATAATAACCCAAATAACACACAGACACCAGTTATGGGAGAAAACACCCTCTCCCCATCCGGGGACAAGGGTTGTATTTATTTAAACAATAACTTAAAATGAACTTGAATAACTTAACAAATTAACGTTGGCCGGCAAGATCATCCCTGTCCTACAACTCCTAAGAAAGGGGTGCGACCGCCCTAAAGGAATGGGGGTTCCCCCATTCCGTCAGCCTGGTGGGCTTTTTAGGAGAGATTGTGCAGGGAGCCCCCCGAGTGTCAGCCCTTGCGGCTGACGCTTAATATGCTCACGTGTCCCCCTCCTCTTTCACCCCGCCAGGCTGAGCCTATCGCAGATATGTTGTACCCCGCTGCCGCCACCCAAAGAGGACAAGGGACTCTTGCCGCCACTAAACACAAAGGGAAGCCAGGGAATCCTGAATATGTTGCAAAAACAAATCAGTCCTCCTGTCTGACAGGAGAGCCTCATCCTACTGAAAAAACTCTGGGGCAATCAATCCTAATGTTGTAATGGATGATAACTTCTCCTCCCGCAGCTAGCACTGCCCTACCTACGTCCCTATTAAGCTTCCTTTTTACCCTAAAGAACTGCCTTACGGGAACTCATGTGCCTCCACAGGATTATAGAAATAATCTGTGACCAAGCAATCTTTACCCCATGAAACTGAGCCGACAACCACCTAATGCCTGCTAGCATGACGGTAGCCAAATCACCCCTGGGCATAGTCTCAACGTGATTTCCATTTAAGTGTAATACCATCACTGGGGGACTCCCCCTCCTCCTTCTGGCCTCCGCTACTTGAGTTGGCAAATCCAACCACATCATTCTATGCCTTCCCAGCCAATGAATGCCCAGCCTCTGTGACGGCAACCCCAACTGCAAGCCTCCTGCACTTGCTGCAGCCCACAACGCTGCCCAATGGACCTACGAATGTTCCAAGATCCAAACTCTTTTGCACGGTAGCCCCCTACTTGCCATCACATAAGAAATCAAAAACCTGACTTCCCCACCTAAACAACAATAGAACAAAACCTGAGCTATAATTAGGAACCAACTAACAACTTCTTTCTTAAGCGGTCGTATATATAATTCTTAAAGTTTGCAGCTGCCAACCTTCCTAAAACCTTATTTTCGCCTCGGAGGACTCTGCCAAGGCCACATCTTTAGCAGCACCAATGTGGGGCCACTACAGAGAGATCCCACCCTAAACTGGAAAACCCTTCTCCGGGACTACCCGAAATTGAAACCTGGATAATAAAGACTCATTTTCATTAACCAGGAACACCCCCGCCATGCCTGGCCTGAGTTCGAAGAACCTTCTGGACCACCTAACTTGTCAAATCGATAAATACACCTGCGAAAGCAAATTGTGCCATCTACCCTTACCCGTCTGATCGATCCTGGAACGTACCATGAAAACTAAAATATCTTCCCCTTCTTTTCTAACATGATCCCTAAGCAGCGCTGATCCTGCTGAACCCTTAGATGGAGCTACCACTCACTAATACACAGCGCAACGAACTATGCGAGGGAAAAAACTGTCGGGAGGACCCGTATCATGGTACCTAACCTTCCCCTGGTGATCGGTTCCCTAATGTTCTTAGTAGCCCCTCTTAATCTATGCGTTCCCTTAATAGCAGCCCTAGCCAGGAAGGGTTTGGAGACATCTGGGTTAGCCCTTGCATAAGCAAAAAATTTGTGCCAATTACCCCCATACCTGTGGTACGAATACCAGGTCTTAGCAGACAGTGACCCCTGTAGTAACCTTGGCATAGTTCCCCAGAACTCAACACCTGCCAGAGATAAGCAGGACAGTCGTCACCCTGATCTAAAGCAGCAGGTGCTACCTCCCTAAACCTAAGCCACCGACCCCTGGACAGAGCGTCCGCGAAGACGGTGCCTCGCCATGCATGAAAATGTTATACCGCAACAAAGCAAAACTAATTGGTGTAAGATGTTAGCTACTGGGAGGGGAAAGAAGCAGAACAGCATTTTTATAGCGTGAACCACACTCAGATTGTCACAACAAAAATTGACCGCCCGGTTCTATAATCATCCTTACCATAATTCTGCTACAAACCTGTGCCTAGCCACTCAGCCAGCCAGGTGGCTGCATGCCAAGATCCCTTGAAGGAAGCCCCTAACCCATGACTCCCTGCCGCATCGGTGTACTAGTGCAATTGTTGGCTGCGGACCGGTTTCAGCAACCAGTTCCCATCGCCATAGAAATCCCGGGAGACCAAAAAACCAAACTGTCATGCCCTTCTGAATAATAATGGGATCCTCACCGGAGCCCTTGGTAACCTAAGCCCCCTAGTTAAATATCCTCCAACCTCCTGTTAAATATCCTAACCATGGGGGATCACCCTGGACGTGAAGTTCAACGGGCCTAGCAAAGATTGAAAGTCCCGTAGCGTGGACCTACCGGCCTCCCTGATGGCCTGGATAGCTGACAAGTCAGATTTAACTTTTTGTGCCGGCAGTTTCCCTTCCCCGGATACGGTATCCATGTAATGCCTAAGAATACAAAGCTCGTGCATGGACCTTCTGACTTCTCATCCACAAGCAGAACGCCTAAGCGCGAGGGCAATTGTTGCATGCTAGCTCGAAGCCTAGCACAATCCCCGGATTCCGCCCTCCCCAAGAAAAGGAAATCATCTCAATACTGAGCTACCTGTGACAGCCCGGACTCGTAAACCCCCGCCCAATGCAGGAAAGAACTAAACAGTTCAAAATATGCGCACGATATTGCCCAACCCCCATCGGCAAGCAGAGGTCCGCATATTACCGATCGTGAAACGTGCACCCCATCAGGCAGAAGATCTCTGAGTGAATAGGGAGTAGGCGAAAGGCTGATTCTATGAACACCTTTGCCATCTCTGCTTCTGGACCTAGCCTTTGAATGACCACCAGTGCAGATTCAAAGGACTGATATGATACTGACGCATCCCCCTCATCGGAAGCATCATGTACTGACCCTCCCTCCGGGTGAGACAAACGTTGGACCAGCCTAAACTTCCCTGGCCCCCTCTTGGGCACTAATCCAAGTGGGGAGATAACACGATTCTCCAAGGGTACGCAAGAATAAGGACCCGCCATATGCCCTAAGTCTAATTCTTTCACCAATTTTTCAGCAACAGCCGGTGCGTGAAATAGCTGATTTTAGGTTATGAACTGCAAGAAAGGGGGGGGGGGGGACCTAACCGGAATGCGAAAAAAACGAATGATAATCTAGACCTAAGGAAGACCGCCACTGCCTCGTTGGAATAAGCCTTAAACAAGCTACAAATTTCCCTTATATTCAGGAGATTATGGGCCCGTCCCCACAGGAGCCGATCTAAACTGCACCCTCCCGCCTGACTCACAACGCCTGGGACAGTCTGTCCCTGTGTGAGGCCCACCGCAATAGATGCAGATGTGCCGAAAAAGACAATGTAAACCCCTGTCACACAGCTTTTCTGAAATTGCCAAAACTCTTTTCGTCCGCATCCCCTGGACAGTCTACCCGGTATATTTGACACTGCGGGCCTACCCGGCACCATGGCTACACTAACTGATAAGTCTAGACCCGAAAAACAGGTCCATCTCCTTCGCCCAAAAGTGGGTATAGGATTGGACTCTACTTTACGCCTGAATTTGGCGTTATATTGACGCCATGCTGACCCTTTCCCCCTAGTATGAATGTCATCCCTGACTTCTATATGTTGGAGGAAATTAAGAGAATGCTGAGGGTTAGCCTCCAAGTAGCAGGATGCTAACACGCGGAAGCAACGCATCCACTCCTCATAAGTCTCGGGCCTTTTAACCTTTTTATCTCCTGTCCCCCTTCAACCCATTCCTTCAAATTTTGCACCAACCTAAAAAGCTCAAATATCTGAACGTACCTCTCTACACTAATCTGTCTGGCTATACACGGTTTAAGATGAGAATGCAGCAAATGCACTATACATGGATAAGCATCGGATGTGCTCGCTATAAGTGACCTAGAGGAACTGGCTTAGCTACCTGACAGAGATTTAGAGCCAGTTATTCCCTGACCCCCTGCTGATGCACCTAAATTAACGGAGCCCACAGCGCTAGCCCCTGTCACATCCCCTATTTATTTTTATTTTTTTGATGTACCGAAATAGCTTGCGCTGCCCCTTATCCTTAAAACCTGTGGAACTGTCAGAGTCACTGGAATACCTATCATCATCCCTACTGTGTGGTGTACATGTAAATAATGACTCACCAGCTCTAGCCTTCGCACCGACTCCAGATGACGCCGGAATAGACACTAACGTGGTGGGCCTGAGGTCTTGACTTGTTGCAAGTCCTGCTGCAGCTGCTGTTGCCTCAGTCTGCACCTGAGCTGAAGAAGAATTTAAATGGGCAGACGATGCTGCCAAAGGGAGACAAAAGCGGGGGAAAGAAGAGACAGAGGGAATATGAGAATAGACAGGGACAGCTGAAAAAGAGGAGGAATAAACAGTGGGGAAAGAAAGGGGGGAGAAGAATAAATAGCAGAAGGAAAGGAACAAGAAGAAGGGAGGGTTATAGAATAGGCAGGCAGGAAAGGAGAAAAAACTGCAGCAGAGGAAGACAAAAGAGAATAGGTGGAAAAAAGGGAAGGGCATAGCAGAAGGTACAGAGGGAGAAAAGGGGTATAACGTCACCCAAAGTAATAACTGCTGCCTTTTTCTTCTTTGCAGGTGCCTCCTGTTCTTCCACCAAGCACCCTGGAGCCTTAGAAGTGAGACGAGACCTCTCCATTGTTCCAACCTGCAAGACAAGAAACAGGTTAGTGACCCTACTTCCTGCCTGCAGACACTAATATAGGCTCTGCAACATCTCCCTCTAGCTGCAATACCAGCTAATACACTTAAACAAGTTCAGACAAAAGTTAACCCTTAAGTTGCTGCATGCTTAGTCAGCCCTCCACTTTCCGTAGCTAGCTTAGGGTTTATTTTTATTTTACAGGCAACTTTGTATTTATTTTAACTAGGTAGAATAGTTATTAAATAGTTATTAACTATTTAATAACTACCTAGTTAAAATAAAGACAAATTTACCTGTAAAATAAAACCTAACCTAAGTTACAATTACACCTAACACTACACTATAATTAAATTAATTACCTAAATTAAATACAATTAATTACAATTAAATAAAATTATCAGCCAATAGGATTGAACTTCAATCCTGTTGGCTGATTGGATCAGTCAATAGGATTGAGCTCGCATTCTATTGGTTGTTCCAATCAGCCAATAGAATGCAAGCTCAATCCTATTGGCTGATTGGATCAGCCAATAGGATTGGACTTCAATCCTATTGGCTGATTGCATCAGCCAATAGGACTTTTTCTACCTTAATTCCGATTGACTGATAGAATTCTATCAGCCAATCGGAATTGAAGGGAGTGTGGCGGTTTAGGGGTTAATATATTTATTATAGTAGTGGAGATGTCTGGTTTGGCAGATTAGGGGTTAAAATATTTACTTTAGTGTTTGCGATGTGGGAGGGCCTCGGTTTATGGGTTAAAAGGTATTTTATGGGTGTTAGTGTACTTTTTAGCACTTAGTTAAGAGTTTTATGCTATAGCGTTGAAGTGTAAAACTCTTAACTACTGACTTTAAAATGCGGTACCAGTCTAGACAGGAGAGGGTTTACCGCTCACTTTTGGTCAGACTCGTAATACCGGCGCTATGCAAGTCCCATTGAAAATATAGGATACGCAATTGACGTAAGTGCATTTACGGTATTTCCGAGTCTGGCCAAAAATGTGAGAGGTACACCTGTACCTGCAAGACTTCGTAATACCAGCGGGCGTTAAAAAGCAGCGTTGGGATCGTCCAACGCTGCATTTTAAGCCTAACGCAAGACTCAAATCTAGCCGTATGTAATTACAAAGGTAAAAAGTATATTAATATAACTGTGTTGGTTATACAAAACTGTGAAATGGGTAATAAAGGAATTATCTATCTTTTGAAATGATAAGATTTTTGGAGTTTACTGTCCCTGGAGAGCACACTAACCCAAAACTCTTTTTGCCAGAGCCCGGGCCTGTACTACATTTTTGATCTGTAGCTTTAAAGCATTTACATTAGTTTAATGAAAACTAATATAAATGTTTAACGAAAATTCAATTTTCGTTTAGTTTTAAACCAAACAAATACCGAATGGTCCAGGCAATGAATATTCGGGGAAACGAATTTCCTTGAGAATCCAAAAAGAACATTTCTGTCCTGTATATCACTCATAATAAGTGAATAGAAGAACAAAATCCCAAAACAGAATTAGACAATGGATAGGATTCAAATATCTTTCAGGCACAACCAGTTGCTTGTCAGTTTACAAACTCTCTTCAGAAAATATTTTAGACAAAGGATCAGACAGAGGAAATTCCACAGCGGCAGTAGCATTAGTATTATACCAATCAGAGGCAAGAACAGCAGCATTAGTATTATACCAATCAGAGGCACAGGCAGCAGCATTAGTATTATACCAATCAGAGGCACAAGAAGCATTAGTATTATACCAATCAGAGGCACAGGCAGCAGCATTAGTATTATACCAATCAGAGGCACAAGCAACAGCATTAGTATTATACCAATCAGTGGCACAGGCAGCAGCATTAGTATTATACCAATCAGAGACACAGACAGCAGCATTAGTATTATACCAATCAGAGGCACAGACAGCAGCATTAGTATTATACCAATCAGAGGCACAGACAGCAGCATTAGTATTATACCAATCAGAGGCACAAGCAACAGCATTAGTATTATACCAATCAGAAGCACAAGCAGCATTGGTATTATACCAATCAGAGGCACAAGCAGCATTATTATTATACCAATCAGAGGCACAGGCAGCAGCATTAGTATTATACCAATCAGAGGCACAAGCAACAACATTTGTATTATACCAATCAGAGGCACAGGCTGCAGCATTAGTATTATACCAGTCAGAGGCACAGGCAGCAGCATTAGTATTATACCAATCAGAGGCAAGAGCAGCAGCATTAGTATTATACCAATCAGAGGCACAAACAGCAGCATTAGTATTATACCAATCAGAGGCACAAACAGCAGCATTAGTATTATACCAATCAGAGGCACAAGCAGCAGCATTAGTATTATACCAATCAGAGGCACAAGCAGCAGCATTAGTATTATACCAATCAGAGACACAGGCAGCAGCATTAGTATTATACCAATCAGAGGCACAAGCAGCAGCATTAGTATTTTATACCAATCAGAGGCACAAACAGCAGCATTAGTATTATACCAATCAGAGGCACAAGCAGCATTAGTATTTTATACCAATCAGAGGCACAAACAGCAGCATTAGTATTATACCAATCAGAGGCACAGGCAGCAGCATTAGTACTATACCAATCAGAGGCACAAGCAGCAGCATTAGTATTATATCAATCAGAGGCACAAACAGCAGCACTAATATTATACCAATCAGAGGCACAAGCAGCAGCATTAGTATTATACCAATCAGAGGCACAAGCAGCAGCATTAGTATTATACCAATCAGAGACACAAACAGCAGCATTAGTATTATACCAATCAGAGGCACAAGCAGCAGCATTAGTATTATACCAATCAGAGGCACAAGCAGCAGCATTAGTATTATACCAATCAGAGGCACAAGCAGCAGCATTAGTATTATACCAATCAGAGGCACAGGCAGCAGCATTAGTATTATACCAATCAGAGGCACAAGCAGCAGCATTAGTATTTTATACCAATCAGAGGCACAAACAGCAGCATTAGTATTATACCAATCAGAGGCACAAGCAGCATTAGTATTTTATACCAATCAGAGGCACAAACAGCAGCATTAGTATTATACCAATCAGAGGCACAGGCAGCAGCATTAGTATTATATCAATCAGAGGCACAAACAGCAGCACTAATATTATACCAATCAGAGGCACAAGCAGCAGCATTAGTATTATACCAATCAGAGGCACAAGCAGCAGCATTAGTATTATACCAATCAGAGACACAAACAGCAGCATTAGTATTATACCAATCAGAGGCACAAGCAGCAGCATTAGTATTATACCAATCAGAGGCACAAACAGCAGCATTAGTATTATACCAATCAGAGGCAAAAGCAGCAGCATTAGTATTATACCAATCAGAGGCACATGCAGCAGCATTAGTATTATACCAATCAGAGGCACAGGCAGCAGCATTAATATTATACCAATCAGAGACACAAGCAGCATTAGTATTATACCAATCAGAGACACAAGCAGCATTAGTATTATACCAATCAGAGACACAGGCAGCAGCATTAGTATTATACCAATCAGAGGAACAGGCAGCAGCATTAGTATTATAGCACTCAGAGGCACAGGCAGCAGCATTAGTATTTTACCAATCAGACGCACAAGCAGCATTAGTATTATACCAATCAGAGGCAAGAGCAGCAGCATTAGTATTATACCAATCAGAGGCACAAACAGCAGCATTAGTATTATACCAATCAGAGGCACAAACAGCAGCATTAGTATTATACCAATCAGAGGCACAAGCAGCAGCATTAGTATTATACCAATCAGAGGCACAAGCAGCAGCATTAGTATTATACCAATCAGAGACACAGGCAGCAGCATTAGTATTATACCAATCAGAGGCACAAGCAGCAGCATTAGTATTTTATACCAATCAGAGGCACAAACAGCAGCGTTAGTATTATACCAATCAGAGGCACAAGCAGCAGCATTAGTATTTTATACCAATCAGAGGCACAAACAGCAGCATTAGTATTATACCAATCAGAGGCACAGGCAGCAGCATTAGTATTATATCAATCAGAGGCACAAACAGCAGCATTAATATTATACCAATCAGAGGCACAAGCAGCAGCATTAGTATTATACCAACCAGAGGCACAAGCAGCAGCATTAGTATTATACCAATCAGAGGCACAAACAGCAGCATTAGTATTATACCAATCAGAGGCACAAGCAGCAGCATTAGTATTATACCAATCAGAGGCACAAACAGCAGCATTAGTATTATACCAATCAGAGGCAAAAGCAGCAGCATTAGTATTATACCAATCAGAGGCACAAGCAGCAGCATTAGTATTATACCAATCAGAGGCACAGGCAGCAGCAATAATATTATACCAATCAGAGACACAAGCAGCATTAGTATTATACCAATCAGAGACACAAGCAGCATTAGTATTATACCAATCAGAGACACAGGCAGCAGCATTAGTATTATACCAATCAGAGGAACAGGCAGCAGCATTAGTATTATAGCACTCAGAGGCACAGGCAGCAGCATTAGTATTTTACCAATCAGACGCACAAGCAGCATTAGTATTATTTCAATCAGAGACACAGGCAGCAGCATTAGTATTATACCAATCAAAGACACAAGCAGCATTAGTATTATACCAATCAGAGACAAAGGCAGCAGCATTAGTATTATACCAATCAGAGGCACAAACAGCAGCATTAGTATTATACCAATCAGAGGCACAAGCAGCATTAGTATGATACCAATCAGAGGCACAGGGAGCAGCATTAGTATTATACCAATCATAGGCGCAAGAATCAGCATTAGTATTATACCAATCAGAGGTACAAGCAGCAGCATTAGTATTATATCAATCAGAGCCGCAATCATCAGCATTAATATTATACCAATCAGAGGCACAAGCAGCAGCATTAGTATTATACCAATCAGAGGCACAGGGAGCAGCATTAGTATTATACCAATCATAGGCGCAAGAATCAGCATTAGTATTATACCAATCAGAGGCACAAGCAGCAGCATTAGTATTATATCAATCAGAGGCACAAGCAGCAGCATTAGTATTATACCAATCAGAGGCACAAGCAGCAATAGTATTATACCAATCAGAGGCACAAGCAGCAGCATTAGTATTATACCAATCAGAGGCACAAGCAGCAGCATTAGTATTATACCAATCAGAGGCACAGGGAGCAGCATTAGTATTATACCAATCATAGGCGCAAGAATCAGCATTAGTATTATACCAATCAGAGCCGCAATCAGCAGCATTAGTATTATACCAATCAGAGGCACAAGCAGCAGCATTAGTATTATACCAATCAGAGGCACAGGGAGCAGCATTTGTATTATACCAATCAGAGACACAAGCAGCATTAGTATTATACCAATCAGAGACACAGGCAGCAGCATTAGTATTATACCAATCAGAGGAACAGGCAGCAGCATTAGTATTATAGCACTCAGAGGCACAGGCAGCAGCATTAGTATTTTACCAATCAGACGCACAAGCAGCATTAGTATTATTTCAATCAGAGACACAGGCAGCAGCATTAGTATTATACCAATCAAAGACACAAGCAGCATTAGTATTATACCAATCAGAGACAAAGGCAGCAGCATTAGTATTATACCAATCAGAGGCACAAACAGCAGCATTAGTATTATACCAATCAGAGGCACAAGCAGCATTAGTATTATACCAATCAGAGGCACAGGGAGCAGCATTAGTATTATACCAATCATAGGCGCAAGAATCAGCATTAGTATTATACCAATCAGAGGTACAAGCAGCAGCATTAGTATTATATCAATCAGAGCCGCAATCATCAGCATTAATATTATACCAATCAGAGGCACAAGCAGCAGCATTAGTATTATACCAATCAGAGGCACAGGGAGCAGCATTAGTATTATACCAATCATAGGCGCAAGAATCAGCATTAGTATTATACCAATCAGAGGCACAAGCAGCAGCATTAGTATTATACCAATCAGAGGCACAAGCAGCAGCATTAGTATTATACCAATCAGAGGCACAAGCAGCATTAGTATTATACCAATCAGAGGCACAAGCAGCAGCATTAGTATTATACCAATCAGAGGCACAAGCAGCAGCATTAGTATTATACCAATCAGAGGCACAGGGAGCAGCATTAGTATTATACCAATCATAGGCGCAAGAATCAGCATTAGTATTATACCAATCAGAGCCGCAATCAGCAGCATTAGTATTATACCAATCAGAGGCACAAGCAGCAGCATTAGTATTATACCAATCAGAGGCACAGGGAGCAGCATTAGTATTATACCAATCATAGGCGCAAGAATCAGCATTAGTATTATACCAATCAGAGGCACAAGCAGCAGCATTAGTATTATACCAATCAGAGGAACAGGCAGCAGCATTAGTATTATAGCACTCAGAGGCACAGGCAGCAGCATTAGTATTTTACCAATCAGACGCACAAGCAGCATTAGTATTATTTCAATCAGAGACACAGGCAGCAGCATTAGTATTATACCAATCAAAGACACAAGCAGCATTAGTATTATACCAATCAGAGACAAAGGCAGCAGCATTAGTATTATACCAATCAGAGGCACAAACAGCAGCATTAGTATTATACCAATCAGAGGCACAAGCAGCATTAGTATGATACCAATCAGAGGCACAGGGAGCAGCATTAGTATTATACCAATCATAGGCGCAAGAATCAGCATTAGTATTATACCAATCAGAGGTACAAGCAGCAGCATTAGTATTATATCAATCAGAGCCGCAATCAGCAGCATTAATATTATACCAATCAGAGGCACAAGCAGCAGCATTAGTATTATACCAATCAGAGGCACAGGGAGCAGCATTAGTATTATACCAATCATAGGCGCAAGAATCAGCATTAGTATTATACCAATCAGAGGCACAAGCAGCAGCATTAGTATTATATCAATCAGAGGCACAAGCAGCAGCATTAGTATTATACCAATCAGAGGCACAAGCAGCAATAGTATTATACCAATCAGAGGCACAAGCAGCAGCATTAGTATTATACCAATCAGAGGCACAAGCAGCAGCATTAGTATTATACCAATCAGAGGCACAGGGAGCAGCATTAGTATTATACCAATCATAGGCGCAAGAATCAGCATTAGTATTATACCAATCAGAGCCGCAATCAGCAGCATTAGTATTATACCAATCAGAGGCACAAGCAGCAGCATTAGTATTATACCAATCAGAGGCACAGGGAGCAGCATTAGTATTATACCAATCAGAGACACAAGCAGCATTAGTATTATACCAATCAGAGACACAGGCAGCAGCATTAGTATTATACCAATCAGAGGAACAGGCAGCAGCATTAGTATTATAGCACTCAGAGGAACAGGCAGCAGCATTAGTATTTTACCAATCAGACGCACAAGCAGCATTAGTATTATTTCAATCAGAGACACAGGCAGCAGCATTAGTATTATACCAATCAAAGACACAAGCAGCATTAGTATTATACCAATCAGAGACAAAGGCAGCAGCATTAGTATTATACCAATCAGAGGCACAAACAGCAGCATTAGTATTATACCAATCAGAGGCACAAGCAGCATTAGTATTATACCAATCAGAGGCACAGGGAGCAGCATTAGTATTATACCAATCATAGGCGCAAGAATCAGCATTAGTATTATACCAATCAGAGGTACAAGCAGCAGCATTAGTATTATATCAATCAGAGCCGCAATCAGCAGCATTAATATTATACCAATCAGAGGCACAAGCAGCAGCATTAGTATTATACCAATCAGAGGCACAGGGAGCAGCATTAGTATTATACCAATCATAGGCGCAAGAATCAGCATTAGTATTATACCAATCAGAGGCACAAGCAGCAGCATTAGTATTATATCAATCAGAGGCACAAGCAGCAGCATTAGTATTATACCAATCAGAGGCACAAGCAGCAATAGTATTATACCAATCAGAGGCACAAGCAGCAGCATTAGTATTATACCAATCAGAGGCACAAGCAGCAGCATTAGTATTATACCAATCAGAGGCACAGGGAGCAGCATTAGTATTATACCAATCATAGGCGCAAGAATCAGCATTAGTATTATACCAATCAGAGCCGCAATCAGCAGCATTAGTATTATACCAATCAGAGGCACAAGCAGCAGCATTAGTATTATACCAATCAGAGGCACAGGGAGCAGCATTAGTATTATACCAATCATAGGCGCAAGAATCAGCATTAGTATTATACCAATCAGAGGCACAAGCAGCAGCATTAGTATTATATCAATCAGAGGCACAAGCAGCAGCATTAGTATTATACCAATCAGAGGCACAAGCAGCAATAGTATTATACCAATCAGAGGCACAAGCAGCAGCATTAGTATTATACCAATCAGAGGCACAAGCAGCAGCATTAGTATTATACCAATCAGAGGTACAATCAGCATTAGAATTATACCAATCAGAGGCACAAGCAGCATTAATATTATACCAATCAGAGGCACAATCAGCATTAGTATTATACCAATCAGAGGAACAGGCAGCAGCATTAGTATTTTACCAATCAGACACACAAGCAGCATTAGTATTATTTCAATCAGAGACACAGGCAGCAGCATTAGTATTATACCAATCAGAGACACAAGCAGCAGCATTTGTATTATACCAATCAGAGACAAAGGCAGCAGCATTAGTATTATACCAATCAGAGGCACAAACAGCATCATTAGTATTATACCAATCAGAGGCACAGGCAGTAGCATTAGTATTATACCAATCAGAGCCACAATCAGCAGCATTAGTATTATACCAATCAGAGGCACAAGCAGCAGCATTAGTATTATACCAATCAGAGGCACAGGGAGCAGCATTAGTATTATACCGATCATAGGCGCAAGAATCAGCATTAGTATTATACCAATCAGAGGCACAGGGAGCAGCATTAGTATTATACCAATCAGAGGTACAATCAGCATTAGTATTATACCAATCAGAGGCACAAGCAGCATTAGTATTATACCAATCAGAGGCACAATCAGCATTAGTATTATACCAATCAGAGGCACAAGCAGCAACATTAGTATTATACCAATCAGAGGCACAATCAGCATTAGTATTATACCAATCAGAGGCACAAGCAGCAGCATTAGTATTATACCAATCAGAGGCACAGGCAGCAGCATTAGTATTATAACAATTAGAGGCACAATCAGCAGCATTAGTATTATACCAATCAGATGCACAATCAGCAGCATTAGTATTATACCAATCATAGGCACAAGCAGCAGCATTAGTATTATACCAGAGGCACAAGCAGCAGCATTAGTAATATACCAATCAGAGGGACAAGCAGCATTAATATTATACCAATCAGAGGCACAAGCAGCAGCATTAGTATTATACCAATCAGAGGCACAAACAGCATTAGTATTATACCAATCAGAGGCACAAGCAGCAGCATTAGTATTATACCAATCAGAGGCACAAGCAGCTTTAGTATCATACCAATCAGAGGCACAAGCAGCAGCATTTGTATTATGCCAATCAGAGGCACAAGCAGCAGCATTAGTATTATACCAATCAGAAGCACAATCAGCAGCATTAGTATTACACCAATCAGAGGCACAAGCAGCAGCATTAGTATTCTACCAATCAGAGGCACAAGCAGCATTAGTATTATACCAATCAGAGACACAGGCAGCATTAGTATTATACCAATCAGAGGCACAAGCAGCAGCATTAGTATTATACCAATCAGAGGCACAAGCAGCAGCATTAGTATTATACCAATCAGAGACACAAGCAGCAGCATTAGTATTATACCAATAAGATTCACAAACAGCATTAGTATTATACCAATCAGATGTACAGGCAGCCACATTAGTATTAAACCAATCAGAGGCATAAGTAGCAACATTAGTATTATAACAATCAGAGGCACAAGCAGCAGCATTAGTATTATACCAATCAGAGGCACAAGCAGCATTAGTATTATACCAATCAGAGGTACAATCAGCATTAGAATTATACCAATCAGAGGCACAAGCAGCATTAATATTATACCAATCAGAGGCACAATCAGCATTAGTATTATACCAATCAGAGGAAAAGGCAACAGCATTAGTATTATAGCACTCAGAGGCACAGGCAGCAGCATTAGTATTTTACCAATCAGACACACAAGCAGCATTAGTATTATACCAATCAGAGGCACAGGGAGCAGCATTAGTATTATACCAATCATAGGCGCAAGAATCAGCGTTAGTATTATACCAATCAGAGGCACAAGCAGCAGCATTAGTATTATACCAATCAGAGGCACAATCAGCAGCATTAGTATTATACCAATCAGAGGCACAAGCAGCAGCATTAGTATTATACCAATCAGAGGCACAAGCAGCAGCATTAGTATTATACCAATCAGAGGTACAATCAGCATTAGTATTATACCAATCAGAGGCACAAGCAGCATTAGTATTATACCAATCAGAGGCACAATCAGCATTAGTATTATACCAATCAGAAGCACAAGCAGCAACATTAGTATTATACCAATCAGAGGCACAATCAGCATTAGTATTATACCAATCAGAGGCACAAGCAGCAGCATTAGTATTATACCAATCAGAGGCACAAGCAGCAGCATTAGTATTATACCAATCAGAAGCACAAGCAGCAGCATTAGTATTATACCAATCAGAGGCACAAGCAGCAGCATTAGTATTCTACCAAACAGAGGCACAAGCAGCATTAGTATTATACCAATCAGAGACACAGGCAGCAGAAGTATTATACCAATCAGAGGCACAAGCAGCAGCATTAGTATTATACCAATCAGAGGCACAAGCAGCAGCATTAGTATTATACCAATCAGAGACACAAGCAGCAGCATTAGTATTATACCAATAAGATTCACAAGCAGCATTAGTATTATACCAATCAGATGTACAGGCAGCCGCATTAGTATTAAACCAATCAGAGGCACAAGTAGCAACATTAGTATTATAACAATCAGAGGCACAAGCAGCAGCATTAGTATTATACCAATCAGAGGCACAAGCAGCAGATTTTGTATTATACCAATCAGAGGTACAATCAGCATTAGAATTATACCAATCAGAGGCACAAGCAGCATTAATATTATACCAATCAGAGGCACAATCAGCATTAGTATTATACCAATCAGAGGAACAGGCAGCAGCATTAGTATTATAGCACTCAGAGGCACAGGCAGCAGCATTAGTATTTTACCAATCAGACGCACAAGCAGCATTAGTATTATTTCAATCAGAGACACAGGCAGCAGCATTAGTATTATACCAATCAGAGACACAAGCAGCAGCATTTGTATTATACCAATCAGAGACAAAGGCAGCAGCATTAGTATTATACCAATCAGAGGCACAATCAGCAGCATTAGTATTATACCAATCAGAGGCACAGGGAGCAGCATTAGTATTATACCAATCATAGGCGCAAGAATCAGCATTAGTATTATACCAATCAGAGGCACAATCAGCATTAGTATTATACCAATCAGAGGAACAGGCAGCAGCATTAGTATTATAGCACTCAGAGGCACAGGCAGCAGCATTAGTATTTTACCAATCAGACACACAAGCAGCATTAGTATTATACCAAACAGAGGCACAAACAGCATCATTAGTATTATACCAATCAGAGGCACAGGCAGTAGCATTAGTATTATACCAATCAGAGCCGCAATCAGCAGCATTAGTATTATACCAATCAGAGGCACAAGCAGCAGCATTAGTATTATACCAATCAGAGGCACAGGGAGCAGCATTAGTATTATACCAATCATAGGCGCAAGAATCAGCATTTGTATTATGCCAATCAGAGGCACAAGCAGCAGCATTAGTATTATACCAATCAGAAGCACAATCAGCAGCATTAGTATTACACCAATCAGAGGCACAAGCAGCAGCATTAGTATTCTACCAATCAGAGGCACAAGCAGCATTAGTATTATACCAATCAGAGACACAGGCAGCATTAGTATTATACCAATCAGAGGCACAAGCAGCAGCATTAGTATTATACCAATCAGAGGCACAAGCAGCAGCATTAGTATTATACCAATCAGAGACACAAGCAGCAGCATTAGTATTATACCAATAAGATGCACAAACAGCATTAGTATTATACCAATCAGATGTACAGGCAGCCACATTAGTATTAAACCAATCAGAGGCATAAGTAGCAACATTAGTATTATAACAATCAGAGGCACACGCAGCAGCATTAGTATTATACCAATCAGAGGCACAAGCAGCATTAGTATTATACCAATCAGAGGTACAATCAGCATTAGAATTATACCAATCAGAGGCACAAGCAGCATTAATATTATACCAATCAGAGGCACAATCAGCATTAGTATTATACCAATCAGAGGAAAAGGCAACAGCATTAGTATTATAGCACTCAGAGGCACAGGCAGCAGCATTAGTATTTTACCAATCAGACACACAAGCAGCATTAGTATTATACCAATCAGAGGCACAGGGAGCAGCATTAGTATTATACCAATCATAGGCGCAAGAATCAGCGTTAGTATTATACCAATCAGAGGCACAAGCAGCAGCATTAGTATTATACCAATCAGAGGCACAATCAGCAGCATTAGTATTATACCAATCAGAGGCACAAGCAGCAGCATTAGTATTATACCAATCAGAGGCACAGGGAGCAGCATTAGTATTATACCAATCAGAGGTACAATCAGCATTAGTATTATACCAATCAGAGGCACAAGCAGCATTAGTATTATACCAATCAGAGGCACAATCAGCATTAGTATTATACCAATCAGAAGCACAAGCAGCAACATTAGTATTATACCAATCAGAGGCACAATCAGCATTAGTATTATACCAATCAGAGGCACAAGCAGCAGCATTAGTATTATACCAATCAGAGGCACAAGCAGCAGCATTAGTATTATACCAATCAGAAGCACAGTCAGCAGCATTAGTATTACACCAATCAGAGGCACAAGCAGCAGCATTAGTATTCTACCAAACAGAGGCACAAGCAGCATTAGTATTATACCAATCAGAGACACAGGCAGCATTAGTATTATACCAATCAGAGGCACAAGCAGCAGCATTAGTATTATACCAATCAGAGGCACAAGCAGCAGCATTAGTATTATACCAATCAGAGACACAAGCAGCAGCATTAGTATTATACCAATAAGATTCACAAGCAGCATTAGTATTATACCAATCAGATGTACAGGCAGCCGCATTAGTATTAAACCAATCAGAGGCACAAGTAGCAACATTAGTATTATAACAATCAGAGGCACAAGCAGCAGCATTAGTATTATACCAATCAGAGGCACAAGCAGCAGATTTTGTATTATACCAATCAGAGGTACAATCAGCATTAGAATTATACCAATCAGAGGCACAAGCAGCATTAATATTATACCAATCAGAGGCACAATCAGCATTAGTATTATACCAATCAGAGGAACAGGCAGCAGCATTAGTATTATAGCACTCAGAGGCACAGGCAGCAGCATTAGTATTTTACCAATCAGACGCACAAGCAGCATTAGTATTATTTCAATCAGAGACACAGGCAGCAGCATTAGTATTATACCAATCAGAGACACAAGCAGCAGCATTTGTATTATACCAATCAGAGACAAAGGCAGCAGCATTAGTATTATACTAATCAGAGGCACAATCAGCAGCATTAGTATTATACCAATCAGAGGCACAGGGAGCAGCATTAGTATTATACCAATCATAGGCGCAAGAATCAGCATTAGTATTATACCAATCAGAGGCACAATCAGCATTAGTATTATACCAATCAGAGGAACAGGCAGCAGCATTAGTATTATAGCACTCAGAGGCACAGGCAGCAGCATTAGTATTTTACCAATCAGACACACAAGCAGCATTAGTATTATACCAAACAGAGGCACAAACAGCATCATTAGTATTATACCAATCAGAGGCACAGGCAGTAGCATTAGTATTATACCAATCAGAGCCGCAATCAGCAGCATTAGTATTATACCAATCAGAGGCACAAGCAGCAGCATTAGTATTATACCAATCAGAGGCACAGGGAGCAGCATTAGTATTATACCAATCATAGGCGCAAGAATCAGCATTAGTATTATACCAATCAGAGGCACAAGCAGCAGCATTAGTATTATACCAATCAGAGGCACAATCAGCAGCATTAGTATTATACCAATCAGAGGCACAAGCAGCAGCATTAGTATTATACCAATCAGAGGCACAGGGAGCAGCATTAGTATTATACCAATCAGAGGTACAATCAGCATTAGTATTATACCAATCAGAGGCACAAGCAGCATTAGTATTATACCAATCAGAGGCACAATCAGCATTAGTATTATACCAATCAGAAGCACAAGCAGCAACATTAGTATTATACCAATCAGAGGCACAATCAGCATTAGTATTATACCAATCAGAGGCACAAGCAGCAGCATTAGTATTATACAAATCAGAGGCACAGGCAGCAGCATTAGTATTATACCAATCAGAGGCACAATCAGCAGCATTAGTATTATACCAATCAGATGCATAATCAGCAGCATTAGTATTATACCAATCATAGGCACAAGCAGCAGCATTAGTATTATACCAGAGGCACAAGCAGCAGCATTAGTAATATACCAATCAGAGGGACAAGCAGCATTAATATTATACCAATCAGAGGCACAAGCAGCATTAGTATTATACCAATCAGAGGCACAAACAGCATTAGTATTATACCAATCAGAGGCACAAGCAGCAGCATTAGTATTATACCAATCAGAGGCACAATCAGCTTTAGTATCATACCAATCAGAGGCACAAGCAGCAGCATTTGTATTATGCCAATCAGAGGCACAAGCAGCAGCATTAGTATTATACCAATCAGAAGCACAATCAGCAGCATTAGTATTACACCAATCAGAGGCACAAGCAGCAGCATTAGTATTCTACCAATCAGAGGCACAAGCAGCATTAGTATTCTACCAATCAGAGGCACAAGCAGCATTAGTATTATACCAATCAGAGGCACAAGCAGCAGCATTAGTATTATACCAATCAGAGGCACAAGCAGCAGCATTAGTATTATACCAATCAGAGACACAAGCAGCAGCATTAGTATTATACCAATAAGATGCACAAGCAGCATTAGTATTATACCAATCAGATGTACAGGCAGCCACATTAGTATTAAACCAATCAGAGGCATAAGTAGCAACATTAGTATTATAACAATCAGAGGCACAAGCAGCAGCATTAGTATTATACCAATCAGAGGCACAAGCAGCATTAGTATTATACCAATCAGAGGTACAATCAGCATTAGAATTATACCAATCAGAGGCACAAGCAGCATTAATATTATACCAATCAGAGGCACAATCAGCATTAGTATTATACCAATCAGAGGAAAAGGCAACAGCATTAGTATTATAGCACTCAGAGGCACAGGCAGCAGCATTAGTATTTTACCAATCAGACACACAAGCAGCATTAGTATTATTTCAATCAGAGACACAGGCAGCAGCATTAGTATTATACCAATCAGAGACACAAGCAGCAGCATTTGTATTATACCAATCAGAGACAAAGGCAGCAGCATTAGTATTATACCAATCAGAGGCACAAACAGCATCATTAGTATTATACCAATCAGAGGCACAAGCAGTAGCATTAGTATTATACCAATCAGAGCCGCAATCAGCAGCATTAGTATTATACCAATCAGAGGCACAAGCAGCAGCATTAGTACATTAGTATTATACCAATCAGAGGCAAAGGGAGCAGGATTAGTATTATACCAATCATAGGCGCAAGAATCAGCATTAGTATTATACCAATCAGAGGCACAAGCAGCAGCATTAGTATTATACCAATCAGAGGCACAAGCAGCAGCATTAGTATTATACCAATCAGAGGCACAGCAGCAGCATTAGTATTATACCAATCAGAGGCACAGGGAGCAGCATTAGTATTATACCAATCAGAGGTACAATCAGCATTAGTATTATACCAATCAGAGGCACAAGCAGCATTAGTATTATACCATTCAGAGGCACAATCAGCATTAGTATTATACCAATCAGAGGCACAAGCAGCAACATTAGTATTATACCAATCAGAGGCACAATCAGCATTAGTATTATACCAATCAGAGGCACAAGCAGCAGCATTAGTATTATACCAATCAGAGGCACAGGCAGCAGCATTAGTATTATACCCAATCAGAGGCACAATCAGCAGCATTAGTATTATACCAATCAGATGCACAATCAGCAGCATTAGTATTATACCAATCATAGGCACAAGCAGCAGCATTAGTATTATACCAAACAGAGGCACAAGCAGCAGCATTAGTAATATACCAATCAGAGGGACAAGCAGCATTAATATTATACCAATCAGAGGCACAAGCAGCAGCATTAGTATTATACCAATCAGAGGCACAAACAGCATTAGTATTATACCAATCAGAGGCACAAGCAGCAGCATTAGTATTATACCAATCAGAGGCACAAGCAGCATTAGTATCATACCAATCAGAGGCACAAGCAGCAGCATTTGTATTATACCAATCAGAGGCACAAGCAGCAGCATTAGTATTATACCAATCAGAAGCACAATCAGCAGCATTAGTATTACACCAATCAGAGGCACAAGCAGCAGCATTAGTATTCTACCAATCAGAGGCACAAGCAGCATTAGTATTATACCAATCAGAGGCACAGGCAGCATTAGTATTATACCAATCAGAGGCACAAGCAGCAGCATTAGTATTATACCAATCAGAGGCACAAGCAGCAGCATTAGTATTATACCAATCAGAGACACAAGCAGCAGCATTAGTATTATACCAATAAGATGCACAAGCAGCATTAGTATTATACCAATCAGATGCACAGGCAGCCACATTAGTATTAAACCAATCAGAGGCACAAGTAGCAACATTAGTATTATAACAATCAGAGGCACAAGCAGCAGCATTAGTATTATACCAATCAGAGGCACAAGCAGCAGCATTTAGTATTATACCAATCAGAGGCACAGGTAGCAAGCATTAGTATTATACAATCAGAGGCACAGACAGCAGCATTAGTATTATACCAATCACAGGCTTAAGGCAGCAGCATTAGTATTATACCAATCAGAGGCACAAGCAGCAGCATTAGTATTATACCAATCAGAGGCACAAGCAGCAGCATTAATATTATACCAATCAGAGACACAGGCAGCAGCATTAGTATTATACCAATCAGAGGCACAAGCATCAGCATTAATATTATACCAATCAGAGACACAAGCAGCAGCATTAGTATTATACCAATCAGAGGCACAAGCAGCATCATTAGTATTATACCAATCAGAGGCACAAGCAGCAACATTAATATTATACCAATCAGATGCACAAGCAGCAGCATTAGTATTATACCAATCAGAGGTACAATCAGCATTAGTATTATACCAGATCGAGGCACAGCAGCATTAGTACTATACCAATCAGAGGCACAAGCAGCATTAGTATTATACCAATCAGAGCACAAGCAGCAGCATTAGTATTATACCAATCAGAGGCACAGCAGCATTAGTATTATACCAATCAGAGGCACAAGCAGTAGCTAGTATTATACCAATCAGAGGCACAAGCAGCAG
Source organism: Bombina bombina (assembly GCF_027579735.1). NCBI lineage: Eukaryota > Metazoa > Chordata > Amphibia > Anura > Bombinatoridae > Bombina > Bombina bombina. The sequence goes on from NC_069504.1 coordinate 1,109,734,315, forward strand.
CATTAGTATTATACCAATCAGAAGCACAAGTCAGCAGCATTAGTATATACCCATCAGAAGGCACAAGCAGCAGCATTAGTATTATACCAATCATAGAGCACAAACAGCAGCATTAGTATTATACCAATCAGAGGCACAAGGCAGCATTAGTATTATAGCAATCAGAAGCACAAGCAGCATTAGTATTACTACCAAGCAGAAGCACAAACAGCAGCATTAGTATTATACCAATCAGTGGCACAGCAGCAGCATTAGTATTATACCAATCAGAGGCACAGGCAGCAGTATTAGTATTATACCAATCAGAGGCACAGGCAGCAGCATCTAGTATTAGACCAATCAGAAGCACAAGCAGCGTTAGTATGATACCAATCAGAGGCACAGGCAGCAGCATTAGTATTATACCAATCAGAGGCACAGGCAGCAGCATTAGTAATATACCAATCAGAGGCACAGGCAGCAGCATTAGTATTATACCAATCAGAGGCACAAGCAGCAGCAATTAGTATTATACCAATCAGAGGCACAAGCAGCAGCATTAGAATTATACCAATCATAGGCACAAGCAGCAGCATTAGTATTATACAATCAGAGGCACAAGCCAGCAGCATTAGAATTATACCAATCACTAGGCACAAGCAGCAGCATTAGTTTTATACCAATCAGAGGCACAGGCAGCATTAGTATTATACCAATTAGAGGCACAAGCAGCATTAGTATTATACCATCAGAGGAACAGAAGGAGCAGCATTAGTATTATACCAATCAGATGGGCACAAGCATCATTAGTATTATAACCAATCAGAGGCACAAGGCAGCAGCATTAGTATTATACCAATCAGAGGTCACAAGCAGCATTATATTATACCAATCAGAGGCACAAACAGCAGCATTAGTATTATACCAATCAGAAGCACAATCATCAGCATTAGTATTATCCAATCAGAAGCACAAGCAGCAGCATTAGTATTATACCAATCAGAAGCACAAGCAGCATTAGTATTATCCAATCAGAGGCATCAGCAGCAGCATTAGTAATATACCAATCAGAGGCACAAGCAGCAGCATTAGTATTATACCAATCAGAGGCACAAGCAGCAGCATTAGTATTATACCAATCAGAGGCACAAGCAGCAGCATTAGAATTATACCAATCATAGGCACAAGCAGCAGCATTAGTATTATACCAATCAGAGGCACAAGCAGCAGCATTAGAATTATACCAATCAGAGGCACAAGCAGCAGCATTAGTTTTATACCAATCAGAGGCACAGGCAGCATTAGTATTATACCAATTAGAGGCACAAGCAGCATTAGTATTATACCAATCAGAGGAACAGGAAGCAGCATTAGTATTATACCAATCAGAGCACAAGCAGCATTAGTATTATACCAATCAGAGGCACAAGCACAGCATTAGTATTATACCAATCTGAGGCACAAGCAGCATTAGTATATACCAATCAGAGGCACAAACAGCAGCATTAGTATTATACCAATCAGAAGCACAAGCAGCAGCATTAGTATTATACCAATCAGAAGCACAAGCAGCAGCATTAGTATTATACCAATCAGAAGCACAAGCAGCATTAGTATTATACCAAGCAGAAGCACAAACAGCATCATTAGTATTATACCAATCAGAGGCACAAGCAGCAGCATTAGTATTATGCCAATCAGAAGCACAAGCAGGCATTAGTATTATACCAATCAGAGGCACAAGCAGCATTAGTATTATCCCAATCAGAGACACAGTCAGCAGCATTAGTTATTACCCAATCAGAGGCACAGCAGCAGTATTAGTATTATACCAATCAGAGGCACAGGTAGCAGCATTAGTATTATACCAATCAGAGGCACAGGCAGCAGTATTAGTATTATACCAATCAGAGGCACAGGCAGCAGTATTAGTATTATACCAATCAGAGGGCACATGCAGCATTAGTATTATACCAATCAGAGGCACATGCAGCAGCATTAGTATTATACCAATCAGAGGCACAGGCAGCAGTATTAGTATTATACCAATCAGAGGCACAGGCAGCAGTATTAGTATTATACCAATCAGAAGCACAAGCAGCGTTAGTATGATACCAATCAGAGGACACAATCAGCATTAGTATTATAACCAATCAGAAGCACAGCAGCAACATTAGTATTATACCAATCAGAGGCACAATCAGCATTAGTATTATACCAATCAGAGGCACAAGCAGCAGCATTAGTATTATACCAATCAGAGGCACAAGCAGCAGCATTAGTATTATACCAATCAGAAGGCACAGTCAGCAGCATTAGTATTACACCAATCAGAGGCACAAGCAGCAGCATTTGTATTCTACCAAACAGAGGCACAAGCGAGCATTAGTATTATACCAATCAGAGCACACCAGCAGGCATTAGTATTATACCAATCAGAGGCACAAGCAGCAGCATTAGTATTATACCAATCAGAGGCACAAGCAGCCAGCATTAGTATTAAACCAATCAGAGACACAAGCAGCAGCATTAGTATTATACCAATAAGATTCAACAGCCGCCATTAGTATTATACCAATCAGATGTACAGGCAGCCGCATTAGTATTAAACCAATCAGAGGCACAAGCAGCATTAGTATTATACCAATCAGAGGCACAAGCAGCATTAGTATTATACCAATCAGAGGCACAAGCAGCAGCATTAGTATTATACCAATCATAGGCACAGGCAGCAGCATTAGTATTATACCAATCAGAGGCACAAGCAGCATTAGTATTATACCAATCAGAGGCACAAGCAGCATTAGTATTATACCAATCAGAGGCACAGAGCAGCATTAGTATTATACCAATCAGAGGCCAGAAGCAGCATTAGTATTATACCAATCAGAGCACAGCAGCAGCATTAGTATTATACCAATCAGAGGCACAGCAGCAGCATTAGTATTATACCAATCAGAGGCACAGGCAGCAGCATTAGTATTATACCAATCAGAGGCACAGGCAGCAGCATTAGTATTATACCAATCAGAGGCACAATCAGCATTAGTATTATACCAATCAGAGGCACAAGCAGCAGCATTAGTATTATACCAATCAGAGGCACAAGCAGCAGCATTAGTATTATACCAATCAGAGGCACAAGCAGCATTAGTATTATACCAAATCAAGGCACAAGAAGCAGCATTAGTTTTATACCAATCAGAGGCACAAGCAGCAGCTTAGTATTATACCAATCAGAGGCACAAGCAGCATTAGTATTATACCAATCAGAAGGCACAGCAGCAGCATTAGGTATTTATACCAATCAGAAGCACAATCAGCATTAGTTTTATACCAATCAGAGGCACAAGGCCAGCAGCATTAGTATTATACCAATCAGAGGCACAAGCAGCAGCATTAGTTTATACCAATCAGAGGCACAAGCAGCAGCATTAGTTTTATACCAATCAGAGGCACAGCAGCAGCATTAGTATTATACAAATCAGAGGCACAGAGCAGCATTGGTATTATACCAATCAGAGGAACAAGAAGCAGCATTAGTATTTATACCAATCAGAGGCACAAGCTCAGCATTAGTATTATACCAATCAGAGGAACAGGAAGCAGCATTAGTATTATACCAATCAGAAGGCACAAGCAGCAGCATTAGTTTTATACCAATCAGAGGCTCAAGCAGCAGCCATAGTATTATACCAATCAGAGCACAAGCAGCAGCATTAGTATTATACCAGTCAGAGCACAAGCAGCAGCATTAGTATTATATCAATCAGAGGGCACATGCAGCATTAGTATTATACAATCAGAGGCACAAGCAGCATTAGTATTATACCAATCAGAGGCACAAGCAGCATTAGTATTATACCAATCAGGAGGCAACAGCCAGCAGCTTAGTATTATACCAATCAGAGGCACAAGCAGCATTAGTATATCCATTCAGAGGCACAAGCAGCAATTTGTATTATACCAATCAGAGGCACAAGCAGCAGCATTAGTATTATACCAATCAGAGGCACAAGCAGCATTAGTATTATACCAATCAGAGGCACAAGCAGCAGCATTAGTATTATACCAATCAGAGGCAACAAGCAGCATTAGTATTATACCATCAGAGGCACAAGCAGCAGCATTAGTATATACCAATCAGAGGCACAAGCAGCGCATTAGTATTATACCAATCAGAGGCACAAGCAGCATTAGTATTATACCAATTAGAGGACAGGCAGCATTAGTATTATACCAATCAGAGCACAAGCAGCAGCATTAGTATTATACCAATCAGAGGCACAAGCAGCATTAGTATTAACCAATTAAGCACAGCAGCATTAGTATTATACCAATCAGAGGCACAAGCAGCATTAGTATTATACCAATCAGAGGCACAAGCAGCTTAGTATTATACCATCAGAGGCAAAGCAGCATTAGTATTATACCAATCAGAGGAAACAGCAGAAGCAGAACAGCATTAGTATTATACCAATCAGAGGAAAAGGCAACAGCATTAGTATTATAGCACTCAGAGGCACAGGCAGCAGCATTGTATTTTACCATCAGACACACAAGCAGCATTAGTATTATTTCAATCAGAGACACAGGCAGCAGCATTAGTATTATACCAATCAGCGACACAAGCCAGCAGCATTTGTATTATACCAATCAGAGACAAAGGCAGCAGCATTAGTATTATACCAATCAGAGGCACAAACAGCATCATTAGTATTATACCAATCAGAGGCACAGGCAGTAGCATTAGTATTATACCAATCAGAGCCGCAATCAGCAGCATTAGTATTATACCAATCAGAGGCACAAGCAGCAGCATTAGTATTATACCAATCAGAGGCAAAGGGAGCAGGATTAGTATTATACCAATCATAGGCGCAAGAATCAGCATTAGTATTATACCAATCAGAGGCACAAGCAGCAGCATTAGTATTATACCAATCAGAGGCACAAGCAGCAGCATTAGTATTATACCAATCAGAGGCACAAGCAGCAGCATTAGTATTATACCAATCAGAGGCACAAGCAGCATTAGTATTATACCAATCAGAGGTACAATCAGCATTAGAATTATACCAATCAGAGGCACAAGCAGCATTAATATTATACCAATCAGAGGCACAATCAGCATTAGTATTATACCAATCAGAGGAAAAGGCAACAGCATTAGTATTATAGCACTCAGAGGCACAGGCAGCAGCATTAGTATTTTACCAATCAGACACACAAGCAGCATTAGTATTATTTCAATCAGAGACACAGGCAGCAGCATTAGTATTATACCAATCAGAGACACAAGCAGCAGCATTTGTATTATACCAATCAGAGACAAAGGCAGCAGCATTAGTATTATACCAATCAGAGGCACAAACAGCATCATTAGTATTATACCAATCAGAGGCACAGGCAGTAGCATTAGTATTATACCAATCAGAGCCGCAATCAGCAGCATTAGTATTATACCAATCAGAGGCACAAGCAGCAGCATTAGTATTATACCAATCAGAGGCAAAGGGAGCAGGATTAGTATTATACCAATCATAGGCGCAAGAATCAGCATTAGTATTATACCAATCAGAGGCACAAGCAGCAGCATTAGTATTATACCAATCAGAGGCACAAGCAGCAGCATTAGTATTATACCAATCAGAGGCACAAGCAGCAGCATTAGTATTATACAAATCAGAGGCACAGGGAGCAGCATTAGTATTATACCAATCAGAGGTACAATCAGCATTAGTATTATACCAATCAGAGGCACAAGCAGCATTAGTATTATACCATTCAGAGGCACAATCAGCATTAGTATTATACCAATCAGAGGCACAAGCAGCAACATTAGTATTATACCAATCAGAGGCACAATCAGCATTAGTATTATACCAATCAGAGGCACAAGCAGCAGCATTAGTATTATACCAATCAGAGGCACAGGCAGCAGCATTAGTATTATACCAATCAGAGGCACAATCAGCAGCATTAGTATTATACCAATCAGATGCACAATCAGCAGCATTAGTATTATACCAATCATAGGCACAAGCAGCAGCATTACTATTATACCAAACAGAGGCACAAGCAGCAGCATTAGTAATATACCAATCAGAGGGACAAGCAGCATTAATATTATACCAATCAGAGGCACAAGCAGCAGCATTAGTATTATACCAATCATAGGCACAATCAGCATTAGTATTATACCAATCAGAGGCACAAGCAGCAGCATTAGTATTATACCAATCAGAGGCACAAGCAGCATTAGTATCATACCAATCAGAGGCACAAGCAGCAGCATTTGTATTATACCAATCAGAGGCACAAGCAGCAGCATTAGTATTATACCAATCAGAAGCACAATCAGCAGCATTAGTATTACACCAATCAGAGGCACAAGCAGCAGCATTAGTATTCTACCAATCAGAGGCACAAGCAGCATTAGTATTATACCAAACAGAGAGACAGGCAGCATTAGTATTATACCAATCAGAGGCACAAGCAGCAGCATTAGTATTATACCAATCAGAGGCACAAGCAGCAGCATTAGTATTATACCAATCAGAGACACAAGCAGCAGCATTAGTATTATACCAATAAGATGCACAAGCAGCATTAGTATTATACCAATCAGATGCACAGGCAGCCACATTAGTATTAAACCAATCAGAGGCACAAGTAGCAACATTAGTATTATAACAATCAGAGGCACAAGCAGCAGCATTAGTATTATACCAATCAGAGGCACAAGCAGCAGCATTAGTATTATACCAATCAGAGGCACAGGTAGCAGCATTAGTATTATACAAATCAGAGGCACAGACAGCAGCATTAGTATTATACCAATCAGAGGCTTAAGCAGCAGCATTAGTATTATACCAATCAGAGGCACAGGCAGCAGCATTAGTATTATACCAATCAGAGGCACAAGCAGCAGCATTAGTATTATACCAATCAGAGGCACAGGCAGCAGCATTAGTATTATACCAATCAGAGGCACAAGCAGCAGCATTAATATTATACCAATCAGAGACACAGGCAGCAGCATTAGTATTATACCAATCAGAGGCACAAGCAGCAGCATTAATATTATACCAATCAGAGACACAAGCAGCAGCATTAGTATTATACCAATCAGAGGCACAAGCAGCATCATTAGTATTATACCAATCAGAGGCACAAGCAGCAACATTAATATTATACCAATCAGATGCACAAGCAGCAGCATTAGTATTATACCAATCAGAGGTACAAGCAGCATTAGTATTATACCAGAGGAACAGACAGCAGCATTAGTACTATACCAATCAGAGGCACAAGCAGCATTAGTATTATACCAATCAGAGGCACAAGCAGCAGCATTAGTATTATACCAATCAGAGGCACAGGCAGCATTAGTATTACAAAAACAATGGGGCTCTACTATATCTAAGTAGTGTGTCCAGAAATAAGGTGCGCCTAATTTATGCTATTTCAAAAAAGTGATAATATGGATAGATCCTAAGTTTTATATCTTACAAAAAATAAACAATATGAACTGTATAATTATAAATACAAATACATAACAATAGTCACCACAGTCATATGGTTAGGAAATATACATCCATAGATGCAAGTGAAAGTCCCAATATAGAGTGATGTCCAATCTGGAAATGATGTCCCAAACGATAGCTGCTCTCTCCAAAGATGTTGAAAAAGAGATGACTGCGTTCTGTATAGAAACAAAAAAAGAAGAGGCGCTCTGGTGCAGATGATCCTTGGCTACAAATGATTCTAAACTAACAGTTCAGAGTAATACTCACAAAGATGTTTGCACATGCAGTGCAATAACAGGTGAGCCGAAGCTTCAGAGCCGCTCGGCTGACTCGCTAGAGGGTAAAATCAGCTGTTCACTGGGTAATCACTTCACCAACGATGTGGGGAAAAAGATACCTATGACATAAAATATAGATACCGCCCTTGGTGCAGATTATCCCAGGCACAGAATACACATAAAACAGATGTCGAGAAGTTATACTCACAAACGGAGTTGCACAAGCAGTGCAATATCAGGCGTGCCGAATCTTAAAGAGCCGTTCGGCTGACTCCCTGAGGCCTGTACAGCTGCTCCTGGATCGTTGGAGGAGTGGTGGAAAATAAAGGTGGATATGCCGGTAGAGGTTAATCCAAGCAAGGGATCAATAAGGCAAATAGAACAATTCACCAGCAAGGTAGACAAAATAAAAGTATTTATTAAAAATATAAAAATTACTTCGCAACGCGTTTCTCGGCTAACATGCCGTTTCATCAGGCTACATAATTCTAAGAGCTACCTTGCTGACTTAAAAGGACTGACAGGACCAATCAAAACCCTGAAAATTCACACACCTCCCTTGCTCAGGTGTACTATCTGATTACAGGGTGTCGCCCTGAGATACATAGCGCTTTTGTTAAAAATGAATACAATTTATACAAACTTCAAAAAAATCTTTCTATATATACAAGGGCAATTTAACATGAATTGATAGCAAGTTTTAATCTCAATAATTGTAACAATAATATTTAGATATTTCAGTCTTACAAACAATATAACAATCTAAAAGAAATACGATATAATAATCAAATATTTATAAATATAATAGATGAATTCTCAGTAATAAATTTATAATAAACATATAAATCATATAATAACAAATTATATATAAATACAAGAATAAATACTAAAAAAATATATAATTACTAAAAATATATATAAAGCCATATAATCGATCATATTACTACATCTAATGGTCGGATTAGAACTCACGACCTAGTGGCTGGGAAACCATCAACCCAGCCACTAGGCTATAAGCGGGCTTCTGATGCAAGTGTTCATAGTGTACTGAATGTATCTTGACAATGCTGTGACTGGTGCAAGTGGTGCATTATACAAAATAAACGTGTGTGTGAAAAAAGGTGTATAAATGTGATGTACTTGTGCCTAACAGATAGTGGTATTTACCTTTATAGTGATGTACATATAAGGGAAGCAATGATGTACCATTATGTGATGGATTGCTATGTGTGGCCATAGCAGATATATGTGACGTGTTAGTTAACATACTAGTGTGATGGCTAAAAATAAAATAAGAATTGACTAAAAGCCAATATTGGAAGGGGATACTAGTAATTATTATAGTGCTAATATGTTAATAATTTGCTAAAAAGATATTATGAATGATTATTAAGAATACTTGGTGTATTCATATGACATATTTACTATGTTAATGTATTCTTAATGTAACAGTATTAAGCCACTATATATAATGTGATATATATTAGTATTAAACATTGACTAGATTGGATCTCCCGACCTCATAGTATAAATATCTAACAAGCTAACCGCTAGGCCATAACTGCCTGTGTGCAAAGAGTGGTCAAATAGTTAAAATACTAATGTGGTGCCTAAATATAAATATTGACTGATAGCCAATATCATAAATAATATTGATTATTAAAGTGCTAATGTTTTAAAAGATTTTTAACTAAAAAGATATTGTGGGTGAATATTAAGAATGCTCCGTTTACTCGTGTGACATGTTTGATATGCTAAATATATTCCTGATATAGCAAAATTGTGCGTCTATATTGTTAATTTAAAAAATAAAAAATTAAAAAAAAAAAAAAAAAAAAAAAAAAAAAAAATTTAAATAAAATTTAGTATAAATTAATACTAATAAACAATAATGGCCAGATTTGAACTCCTGACCTAATAATATAAAGACTATCAACCTAACCACTAGGCCACAACTGCATGTGTACCAAAATTGGTCGAATTTTCTTATAATCAGCTGTATATGGTCTATTAAGATTATTCATATGCTAATTCAATACTATACTAATACATAAGATAGGGGTAATTTTGATAGGCAGAGAGAGATTATATAACAGCTTTATACTTTTAGTTAATAAATATAATCTAGAGGGCTGCCAAATCTACATTAATCTAAAAGGCTGCCAGATCTACATTAAGGTTAAGTCCTAATGGGTGTAAAGTTTTTAGTTTATGAATCCAAAAAGTCTCTCTCTGCCTAAGCCTCAAAAATCTATTATATGTATGGGATGGTATAATTTCTTCTATGGGTATTATAGTGTAACAATTGGGGTTCCCTTTGTGATTTTTATGGCAGTGTTTAATAACACTGTGTGATTTCTTGTTTTTTAAAACACTGCAAAAATGCTCTGACCACCTATGGCTCAATCGTCTAATAGTTCGGCCGATATATTGAATCCCACAAACACAAGAGATAAGATAAACTACATATTTTGAAGCACAAGTCATTCTACTTTTGATCTTGTAAGTTTTTTTGTCTACAAAGGATTGAAACACATGAGTACCATGTCCTATGTGATCACACATTTTACATCTGGATGCTCTACATTTGTATATTCCTCTGCCCTTTATTTGGGAATTCAAATTTCTTCTGTTCTTAGATTTATGATTTTCTTGTTTGGCCTTGTGTTTCACTACTTTACTAGGTGCCAAAATATTTTTAAGATTTGGGGCCTTTCTATACACAATGGAGGGAGTATCTCCAATTAGATCCTTTAAAATAGGGTCTCTTTTCAGGATTCTCCAATGTTTTTGGAAAATTTCACTTATATGTTTATAATTACAGTTATACTGTGTAATAAATCTTATTTCAATAGGTTTATCATCTCCCCGTTGGATATTATGGTTTTTGTTAAAGTATGTCTCTCTATTTTCATTTCTAGCTCTTTGATAACTAGAATTAATAAGGTCTGTTGGATAATGCTTTTCCATGAATCTCTCTTTGAGCGTCGTACTCTGCTTATCATAATCCGATATTAGGCTACAATTGCGCCTTATCCGTTTAAATTGTCCGTATGGGACATTCTTTTTCCAAGGATAGTGGTGATTACTTCTAAAATCTAGATAGCTGTTGTTATCAACAGTTTTGAAATGGGTTGAACTATCTATTCCACCCAAATTATTAAAACGCAGGGATAAATCTAAGAAAACCACACTCTCCTTATGTATACAACTAGTAAATTTCAATCCTCTGTTATTGAGGTTCAGGTGGTCTACAAATTCTAAAGCTCTATCTTGAGTGCCATTCCAAATGAAAATTAAATCGTCTATGAACCTACCATAGAACACCAGGTTCGCCCCAAATTCCGATTGGTAGATGTAACTATTTTCAAAGCTCCCCATATATAGATTAGCGAAACTCGGGGCGAACCTGGTGCCCATGGCGGTTCCTTTTATCTGCAAATAATATTCATCTAAAAATAAAAAATAATTGTGCTGTAAAACAAATAATATAAGTTGTAATATAAATTGTTTTTGTAATGGGGGGATATATTGGTCTTCTTCTAAATAAGCTGATATAGCGTTCACACCCAAATCATGAGGAATATTGGAGTATAAAGCCTCCACGTCACACAGGCAGCAGGCAGCATTAGTATTATACCAATCAGAGGCACAAGCAGTACTAGTATTATACCAATCAGAGGCACAAACAGCAGCATTAGTATTATACCAATCAGAAGCACAATCAGCAGCATTAGTATTATACCAATCAGAAGCACAAGCAGCAGCATTAGTATTATACCAATCAGAGGCACAAACAGCAGCATTAGTATTATACCAATCAGAGGCACAAGCAGCATTAGTATTATAGCAATCAGAAGCACAAGCAGCATTAGTATTATACCAAGCAGAAGCACAAACAGCAGCATTAGTATTATACCAATCAGAAGCATAAGCAGCAGCATTAGTATTATACCAATCAGAGGCACAGGCAGCAGTATTAGTATTATACCAATCAGAGGCACAGGCAGCAGCATCAGTATTAGACCAATCAGAAGCACAAGCAGCGTTAGTATGATACCAATCAGAGGCACAGGCAGCAGCATTAGTATTATACCAATCAGAGGCACAGGCAGCAGCATTAGTAATATACCAATCAGAGGCACAGGCAGCAGCATTAGTATTATACCAATCAGAGGCACAAGCAGCAGCATTAGTATTATACCAATCAGAGGCACAAGCAGCAGCATTAGAATTATACCAATCATAGGCACAAGCAGCAGCATTAGTATTATACCAATCAGAGGCACAAGCAGCAGCATTAGAATTATACCAATCATAGGCACAAGCAGCAGCATTAGTTTTATACCAATCAGAGGCACAGGCAGCATTAGTATTATACCAATTAGAGGCACAAGCAGCATTAGTATTATACCAATCAGAGGAACAGGAAGCAGCATTAGTATTATACCAATCAGAGGCACAAGCAGCATTAGTATTATACCAATCAGAGGCACAAGCAGCAGCATTAGTATTATACCAATCAGAGGCACAAGCAGCATTAGTATTATACCAATCAGAGGCACAAACAGCAGCATTAGTATTATACCAATCAGAAGCACAATCAGCAGCATTAGTATTATACCAATCAGAAGCACAAGCAGCAGCATTAGTATTATACCAATCAGAAGCACAAGCAGCATTAGTATTATACCAATCAGAGGCACAGGCAGCAGCATTAGTAATATACCAATCAGAGGCACAGGCAGCAGCATTAGTATTATACCAATCAGAGGCACAAGCAGCAGCATTAGTATTATACCAATCAGAGGCACAAGCAGCAGCATTAGAATTATACCAATCATAGGCACAAGCAGCAGCATTAGTATTATACCAATCAGAGACACAAGCAGCAGCATTAGAATTATACCAATCATAGGCACAAGCAGCAGCATTAGTTTTATACCAATCAGAGGCACAGGCAGCATTAGTATTATACCAATTAGAGGCACAAGCAGCATTAGTATTATACCAATCAGAGGAACAGGAAGCAGCATTAGTATTATACCAATCAGAGGCACAAGCAGCATTAGTATTATACCAATCAGAGGCACAAGCAGCAGCATTAGTATTATACCAATCAGAGGCACAAGCAGCATTAGTATTATACCAATCAGAGGCACAAACAGCAGCATTAGTATTATACCAATCAGAAGCACAATCAGCAGCATTAGTATTATACCAATCAGAAGCACAAGCAGCAGCATTAGTATTATACCAATCAGAAGCACAAGCAGCATTAGTATTATACCAAGCAGAAGCACAAACAGCATCATTAGTATTATACCAATCAGAGGCACAAGCAGCAGCATTAGTATTATGCCAATCAGAAGCACAAGCAGCATTAGTATTATACCAATCAGAGGCACAAGCAGCATTAGTATTATACCAATCAGAGACACAGGCAGCAGCATTAGTATTATACCAATCAGAGGCACAGGCAGCAGTATTAGTATTATACCAATCAGAGGCACAGGTAGCAGCATTAGTATTATACCAATCAGAGGCACAGGCAGCAGTATTAGTATTATACCAATCAGAGGCACAGGCAGCAGTATTAGTATTATACCAATCAGAGGCACATGCAGCATTAGTATTATACCTATCAGAGGCACAGGCAGCAGCATTAGTATTATACCAATCAGAGGCACAGGCAGCAGTATTAGTATTATACCAATCAGAGGCACAGGCAGCAGTATTAGTATTATACCAATCAGAAGCACAAGCAGCGTTAGTATGATACCAATCAGAGGCACAGGCAGTAGCATTAGTATTATACCAATCAGAGGCACAGGCAGCAGCATTAGTATTATACCAATCATAGGCACAAGCAGCAGCATTAGTATTATACCAATCAGAGGCACAAGCAACAGAATAAGTATTATACCAATCAGAGGCACAGGCAGCAGCATTAGTATTTTATACCAATCAGAGGCACAAACAGCATTAGTATTATACCAATCAGAGGCACAAGCAGCAGCATTAGTTTTATACCAATCAGAGGCACAGGCAGCATTAGTATTATACCAATCAGAGGCACAAGCAGCAGCATTAGAATTATACCAGTCATAGGCACAAGCAGCAGCATTAGTTTTATACCAATCAGAGGCACAGGCAGCATTAGTATTATACCAATCAGAGGCACAAGCAGCATTAGTATTATACCAATCAGAGGCAGAAGCAGCATTAGTATTATACCAATCAGAGGCACAGGCAGCAGCATTAGTATTATACCAATCAGATGCACAATCAGCAGCATTAGTATTATACCAATCAGAGGCACAAGCAGCATTAGTATTATACCAATCAGAGGCACAAGCAGCATTAGTATTATACCAATCAGAGGCAGAAGCAGCATTAGTATTATACCAATCAGAGGCACAAGCAGCATTAGTATTATACCAATCAGAGGCACAAGCAGCATTAGTATTATACCAATCAGAGGCACAAACAGCATTAGTATTATACCAATCAGAGGCAGAAGCAGCATTAGTATTATACCAATCAGAGGCACAGGCAGCAGCATTAGTATTATACCAATCAGAGACACAGGCAGCATTAGTATTATACCAATCAGAGGCACAAGCAGCATTAGTATTATACCAATCAGAGGCACAGGCAGCATTAGTATTATACCAATCAGAGGCACAAGCAGCATTAGTATTATACCAATCAGAGGCACAAGCAGCAGCATCAGTATTATACCAATCAGAGGCACAAGCAGCATTAGTATTATACCAATCAGAGGCACAAGCAGCATTAGTATTATACCAATCAGAGGAACAGGAAGCAGCATTAGTTTTATACCAATCAGAGGCACAAGCAGCAGCATTAGTATTATACCAATCAGAGGCACAAGCAGCATTAGTATTATACCAATCAGAAGCACAAGCAGCATTAGTATTATACCAATCAGAGGAACAGGAAGCAGCATTAGTTTTATACCAATCAGAGGCACAAGCAGCAGCATTAGTATTATACCAATCAGAGGCACAAGCAGCAGCATTAGTTTTATACCAATCAGAGGCACAAGCAGCAGCATTAGTTTTATACCAATCAGAGGCACAAGCAGCATTAGTATTATACAAATCAGAGGCACAAGCAGCATTGGTATTATACCAATCAGAGGAACAGGAAGCAGCATTAGTTTTATACCAATCAGAGGCACAAGCAGCAGCATTAGTATTATACCAATCAGAGGAACAGGAAGCAGCATTAGTTTTATACCAATCAGAGGCACAAGCAGCAGCATTAGTTTTATACCAATCAGAGGCACAGGCAGCATTAGTATTATACCAATCAGAGGCACAAGCAGCAGCATTAGAATTATACCAGTCATAGGCACAAGCAGCAGCATTAGTTTTATATCAATCAGAGGCACAGGCAGCATTAGTATTATACCAATCAGAGGCACAAGCAGCATTAGTATTATACCAATCAGAGGCAGAAGCAGCATTAGTATTATACCAATCAGAGGCACAGGCAGCAGCATTAGTATTATACCAATCAGAGGCACAAGCAGCATTAGTATTATACCAATCAGAGGCACAAGCAGCATTAGTATTATACCAATCAGAGATACAGGCAGCATTAGTATTATACCAATCAGAGGCACAAGCAGCATTAGTATTATACCAATCAGAGGCACAGGCAGCATTAGTATTATACCAATCAGAGGCACAAGCAGCATTAGTATTATACCAATCAGAGGCACAAGCAGCAGCATTAGTATTATACCAATCAGAGGCACAAGCAGCATTAGTATTATACCAATCAGAGGCACAAGCAGCATTAGTATTATACCAATCAGAGGAACAAGAAGCAGCATTAGTATTATACCAATCAGAGGCACAAGCAGCAGCATTAGTATTATACCAATCAGAGGCACAAGCAGCATTAGTATTATACCAATTAGAGGCACAGGCAGCATTAGTATTATACCAATCAGAGGCACAAGCAGCATTAGTATTATACCAATCAGAGGCACAAGCAGCATTAGTATTATACCAATCAGAGGCACAAGCAGCATTAGTATTATACCAATCAGAGGCACAAGCAGCATTAGTATTATACCAATCAGAGGCAGAAGCAGCATTAGTATTATACCAATCAGAGGAACAGGAAGCAGCATTAGTATTATACTATA
The DNA here is from genome assembly GCF_027579735.1 of Bombina bombina. Classification (NCBI taxonomy): domain Eukaryota; kingdom Metazoa; phylum Chordata; class Amphibia; order Anura; family Bombinatoridae; genus Bombina; species Bombina bombina. The sequence continues at coordinate 1,109,750,289 of NC_069504.1, forward strand.
TAAAAAACAAAAACAAAGGGGCGCCTGATGTGTGGTATCATCAAATAACTACAAAGCCACAGAAAAAAAAGCCAAATGGGTACTCACAAGGCTCTGGAGCACACCTATGTGCTTGTAGGGACAGGCTGCAGATTTTATCAGGTGTGACAGCTCACCCACAGAGGATATCAGTCATTCACTGTAGTAGAATGATAAAACACAGGAAAAGCACCAAATTGTGCAGATCACAAAGGATATGGTGTTTAACTTAGCACAATGGAAGATTGGGTACTCACATGTTAGATGAGCACACTTATGTGCTAGTAGGAGCAAGCTGGCATATTATGGTAAGGTGTGTCAGCTCACCACCAAGGGACTTTTCCTTAGGATGCAATATCCAAAAGTGGCAGACTTCAGTGTGTTAGGTTCCATTCCAAGCAGGTGCAGGAAGGTAAAATCACTCACAAGAGTATTTTTACAAATTAAAAAATACTATTTATTAAAAACAAATTAAAATACATGTACAAAGGTGTAAACTAGGGGCATACAGTCTAGCCCCCTGTAAATACAACGCGTTTCTCGGCTCATACGCCATTTCCTCAGGCAAAAGTAGTAAAGTTCAATATCGGAACAAAAATACAAAAAACTGATTTTGACAACAGTTTTTTTTTACCCAAAAAATGCTCTCCTCTTTACATTGCTCCCAATGATCCATTTAAACTTGCTGGAGTGTATTAAATTGTTTACAAGTAGTTAGTTTGCCCTTATTTCAGCCTTTGAAATATTTGATTTATGTCTAGATTATGAGTGGTGCTGTTGCGGGCGTGGGATAAGGGTTTATGATGGCTCTTTTCACACTTCAGAAGTAGTGTGCGTATTACGAGTTGAAAGTAAATGCATTTGCTTGAGCCCAAATAAATTTAACGCATTGGGTTAGCATGAATTCAGAACTCTGGTTAACTGTTAACTAAGAGAAAAAAGTTGCACAAAACACATCAAAAATACATTGTACAGTAAAGTTAAATAAAAGTCAGATATATCCTGTATAAGCTCAAGGCAGGTAAAGCGGATATATGCCAAAATTTGTGGATGAATAACCAATCAATGGGTAAATAGAAAGCACATACCTCTATTAACTGTAGTGGATGAATCGCCGGTTCCAAGGTGCCTGTTATCTTCTCAGGGGTGGATCATTCACTGGTATAGAATCATGGCTTATGGACCTTGTCTCGGGTCCCTGCTGTGTCCCTGGACTATTCAAATAGTAGCACCAAGCTTCGGCGTTCATGTTGGAAACTACGTTACTCACCACACCTTCCGCTTGCACCCAATGGCGAGTTTGTTAGCCCAACTTGATCCAATGAGTGCCGCTTTATATATAAAGTGCTGAGGCTCAGCCAGAATACTCCAAGTGTAAGCATGATCCAAACAAAAAAAGCCGGCAAGCATCACTCATAAGAGCACTAAAAACTGCTTTATTAGGATATGTGCAAAGGTGTCCAAATCATCATGAACGTGTTAAGCATGCCCTCAGTCTTACAGTACAGTTACACTTATAATAAAAATGTCTGTTAAAAATTGTAGAAAAAAATGAATGTATAAAATAAAGGTTCAAAGATGTGAGGTGTTTGGGAAAAAAAGGCTGCAAAGGACTTATATATATAATATAATATATAATATTGAGATGTATACATATACAGTACATGTCCAAATATGTATATGTGTGTGTGTGTGTGTTTATATGTGTGCACATATGTATTTATGTATTTATATATGTATTTACAGTGATATATACACATATAAACGTAAGTATACATATATAGACATATATAAGTGCATACAAGTAGATGATGTAAAATCATATTTATGCAATATTCATTATTAATAAAATATTTAACTTTGTATTTACTGTCAATATTTTACATTTCAATCGGCTAGATTACGAGTTTTGCGTTATGAGTGAAAAAGCTTCATAACGATGCTTTTTCACTACTGCTGGAATTACGAGTCTTGCAGGTATATCTGTACCGCACACTTTTTTGGCCGTAACGTAACTACCGCAGCTTTCAAAAAATCATTTTTCAATGGGACTCCCATAGCGTCGGTATTACGAGTTTGACTGTCCAGCCAAAAAGTGAGCGGTACAGCCCATGACTACAAGATCCGTACCGTAAACTGAAAGTCAGTAGTTATGGCTTTTATTTTACAAATCTGTAACATAAAACTCATAACTAAAGTGCTAAAAAGTACACTAACACCTACAAACATTAACCCCTAAACCGAGGCCCTCCCACATCACAAACACTAAAATAAAATTATTAACCCCTAATCTGCCGCACCCAACATCGCCGCCACTATAATAAACATATTAACCCTTAAACCGCCGTACTCCCACATCGCAAACACTAGTTAAATATTATTAACCCCTACATCGCCGCAACCTAAATTACTGTAAGGATTCTGCCTGTCCCTTTAAATCTCTCCATTCATCCCTATAAATGTCTCCTCCCTACTTCCTTCCTTGCTGGATTATTGAAGCACTTAAGACTCACAGCCATCTTCCTTACTCGCAGTACTTTGCATTCCTGCTAATTGTTTTCCCCTGCAGCAACAAGCTGATCCGCTCTCACTGTAGCCTGTGTCAGGGGAGAAGCTTACAAACCTGTGACGTCATCAGCTACAGACGATCCGCTCTCCCAAGTGCAACACACTGCAAACAGCCTCCTACTAACAACAGGTAACGCTGACACTTTTACCACAGTTCCTGCACTCTCAGAATTCAACTAAAGGTTATATTTAAAAATCGTTACTTACCTGAACTTTCTTATTCAATATTGTCTGTTTGTGTTCAGTACATATGGTTACTTACGTTGTATCAGTAACAAACGCCTAAATTACGAGTTTTGCGTTAGAAGGGGTGCGTTAGTTACGCGTCTTTTATTTCCTTAGCGCACTTTTTTAACGTAGGTATTACGAGTCTCAAAACAACCTCCTAACGCGTCGCGGTAACACGACTACGCGTTTATTTTATACGCGGAATCACGTCCGCGTTAAACAGTATCCCATAGAGATCAATGAGAAATCAGAGAAGCACGCATTTTTCACTTAACACTCGATCTCGCGAGAAATACGCACTGCTCTTTCATATTACGTATACCACATAATGCACAACAAAAACACACAGCAAATGTACTAACAACAATCACGCAACATAGCACAGACGAATTACACATTCACAAGCGGGAATTTTTTTTTTACAATAAACGAGGAATACAGATATACCTTACGATCCTACAACACGGAACAAAACAACACGAAAAAAAAATTGCACACTCATACACAAACAAAACACTCTCATTCAACATTACGGAATATTAGTACAAACAAACATTTACAACACTTCACAAATACGACACAATCACAAATCAACATTTAGATTCACACATAATACTTTTGGACAATGTTATGCAAAACGATCACTATGACATCATCGCATTCTACACATTCCACAAATACTAACTCAATATGAGCATGCGCAAATTCACACAACTAATACACATTGCACACATACTAATTACCAACAAAGCCCACCTGAACAGAATTTACAAGGCAAACTGGTACATCATTAAACATTTACATAGGGTATATAAGTACGCCACAAGCATGGCTTCTTTGACTGTGTTGCTGGTGGGTTTTTGGAGATTATAGAGAGAGATTTAGTGCCTTTTTGTGAGAGTTAGTGTGAGTTAGTGTGAGTTAGTGTTCTTGTGAGAGTTAGTTAGTGTTAGTGTGAGAGAGTGAGTTAGTGTTATTGTGAGACTTAGTTAGTGGTAGTGTGAGTTAGTGGTAGTGTGAGAGTTAGTGGTAGTGTGAGAGTTAGTTAGTGGTAGTGTGAGATAGTGAGTTAGCGGTAGTGTGAGATAGTGAGTTAGTGGTAGTGTGATAGTGAGTTAGTTGTAGTTAGCGAGAGTTGGTTTGGGTGAGTGTGCGAGTGCTTTTTCTGTATACTTAACACATTTACACGCAAACACATTCAATACATACACTTATCAATAACACTACATACACTCCATACCCCATCCCCTCTCATACTACACTCCATACCCCATTCCCTGTAATCCCATTCCCTTTCATCCCATACCCCATTCCCTTTCATCCCATACCCCATTCCCTGTAATCCCATACCCCATTCCCTTTCATTCCATACCCCATTCCCTGTAAGCCCATACCCATCCCATAGTTAGATTTTGTTTACATATCCTCATTTTAGTCTTCTTATACATTTTTGTTTGTTAAATACCCCTTACCCTCTTTTATTTATATCCCTTTCACACTATGAGCACTTTTTATTTTTTGTTATTTATTTTGACCCCCTTTCATTTGTGCACATTCACTTTTTGTTGGAGTATGTCGGGAGGGTGGGATAAGGGGCAGATTAGCCCGGAACTATTAAAGCTCCTCACAACTGAGTTTAGGCGAGAGGTTATAGAGGACGTCATTCAGGAGCTTAGTCAGGAGAGGGGGAGGGGGAGAGGGAGAGGAACAGGACAGGAAGGGGGGCAGGAAGGGGGGAGGAAGCGGTGGGTGGACCCGGCCACTTTGTTCAAGATGAACAAGTGGCTGTGCCCAGTGGCGGACAGCGTAGAGCTTCACAGTCCGGGAATCAGAGGACACCATCACAGGGGAAAACCAAGCTGACTAGGGAGGCAAGGTATACTATGGAGGAGAAGGAGGCCTTCGTAGAGGCTTATATGCAGAGGGCTAGGAGGCTGCAGGCTCAGAAGGCGACCCCTAGGGAGAAGAGGAAGCTATGGCTGGAGATCAGGGATGCAGTTAATGCAGTGGGGGGCACGTAACAGGTATGTTGAGTCTATAAAGCATCGCTACCGGGACTGCAAAATGGAACTCAAAAGAAAGATCTCCCGGGAGTACCAATACGCAACAGGGACCGTTGGCGGGCCTGAAATGACCGTCGAATATTCCAGATGGGAGGATATGTTGTTTCCCAGCATCTCCAAGGTGGTCATAGTCGGGATCGGAGGAGTCGATACCGGGAACCTGCCACTCTCATCTGACGGTAAGCTCATTTAATAATCTCTGTACATCAAAAATAAAGTATATATTCAAGGATATGATTAACGCAATTACGCTTTTTTACACATTATTACGTAAACGCATTCACAATTACCTTGCGATTACATTAGTATCTAGGCTACAGATTAGGTGTGCATTTAAACAGACTGAAAACAAACGCAAAAACACATTCACATTGATCAGATAGATATCAGAAACACGGTTTGGAAAATGCGGAAATTGTATTGATTGTTATATTTCAAAGTGGATTAATGAGGCTGCATTTGTAATTCTATTGTAAGCAAAAGCATTTACATCTTTATTTGGAACTATGCTAATATATACATTTCTTTCTTTTTACAATATACAGAGTCTGGGGAGGAGGCAGCACAGCAACTACAGGCTCCTCCTTCACCCAGGTATGAGAGTGGTGGAGATGACTCGCCACCTCGGGGAGACATGGAAGATATCCTTCTATACTCCTCCTCAGAAGAAGCCCTCACTGCAGAAGAGATCCCTGCAGCAGCCCCTCCTGCACCAGCAGCCCCTCCAGCACCAGTAGCCCCTCCAGCACCGGCAGCCAGCCATGCGCCAGCAGCCCGCCGTGCACCAGCAGTCCCTCAGGAGGAGATAGCAGAGGTGCAAATATTACGAAATTTCAATAACAGATGCCTCCCGGAGGGAAAATCTTCAAAGCAGAATGCAGATGACAGACGATATTCATGCCATTCGAGAAAGCCAAAGAGACATTATCCAAGGACAAAACGAAATCTTGCATACGCTCAGAGATATATTACAGGTCCTCCAGGAGATGCATAACGCACCATCTGCTGCTGGGCCATCTGCTCTTGTGCCATCTGCTGCTGGGTCATCTAATCCTGGGCCATCTGCTGCTGGGCCATCTGCTCTTGTGTCATCTGCTGCTGGGCCATCTGATCCTGGGCCATCTGCTGCTGGGCCATCTGCTCTTGTGCCATCTGCTGCTGGGCCATCTGATCTTGGGCCATCTGATCCTGGGTCATCTGATCCTGGTACTCCTCAACCGCCTCCTCAGCCGGGTTATCCCAGTACTCCTCCTTCCCCTCTTCCACAAACATCTCCCATGAGAACTCATCGGAGGGGGCAGTTGCCCCCCCCAGAGCCTCAGTCTCGTGGGAAGAGGGGAAGGAAGAGGAAGTAAGTATTTTTTCCTATGTTTATTTATTTATTTAATGTGTAATGGATAGGTATGTGATGATGTGGTCTTCTTACACTTGTGGACCACACTCTGTATATACTCTGCTTCTATGGGACCAGGTCCATGGAGGCAGATTGTTTGCAGAATGTGGGTTACAAGAGTGTGGACACCACATCATCACATACCTATCCTTGTTGATTACATTGATTTGTTTCTGTGATGTGATGTCTAAACTGTTTCCCTAATCTCAAACAAAATGACCATTACAATTATACATGATGGCATATTACTGTTTGAATGCCAACAACACAGCATAAAGGGACAGTCAGAACATTATTGTTTTTTTACAAAGAAAACACTTTATTCCGCATTATCAAGTTTGGAAAAACAACATTTAGAGAAATACATGTTTTACTTCTGTGATTAACCTTGTATCTATGCCTCGGAAAAATGACCACTTATTTATGTTCTTTTGACAGACCAACGTTTCAGCCAATCACTGATCAATCCAGGGTAACTATACTGTATGAGCTCAATGTTTTCTATATGAAAATGCAAAACAATGCCCTCTAGTGGTCAAAATGCATTCAGATTAGATGCACTCTTCAAGCTCTAAGAAATGAGCAGATGAAACTCCTAGGTTTAGCTATCAACTAAGAATAACAAGAGAACTAAGATAAATTGGTGATAAACGTTTGAGATATAGTTTTGTAAAAATTTCATTTTTCGACATTAAAATCATTACTGTTTTTCTTGACTGACCCTTTAAAAAATAATATATGCTAACCTATACTAATCCTTAGGCATTGTTGGTATATCTACATGTACTTGTTCAAACATGAAAATATTGGAATAGGATACTAAGCCTGTATGCCATATTTCTATTGACGTGTTAAATAAAGTCTATTTTCTTAAAGAGACATTATTGTGTTTTAATTATTTAAGAAAGACATTTCATTTAGAAGGAATATGGTTTCAAGTCCTTTTACAAGTTACTTTAGAAATATATGCTCACACTAATATAGTTGGAGATTAACCAATGTGGAACTCATACATGACACAATACTAAGCATTTACATTAAAGGGACAGTATACAATCATTTTCAGAGAACTGCATGTAATAGACACTACTATAAACAACAAGATGACCACATACTGATATCAAAATCCATGAGAAAATGGTTTAAAGACTTACTTAGAAAATCTGTTTAGCTATGTTGAAAAGTTAGCTTGAAAGCCCATTCCAAGTGGGAAATAAGACAATCCCCCTTCCTTTGCATATGAAAAGACCCTTTACACAAACATGAGCAAGCTGGAGAAGGTAGCTGATGGTACTCAAATCAAACTTTGAGGCTTGGGTAGGAGTCAGAAAATCACTGCAATGTTATTTAAACATAAGCAAAACTAGACATTGATTATAAAAAAAGGACTATATAAATAGATCGAAAAAACATATATGTGTTGAAAGAATGAGTGTATAATGTCCCTTTAATAAAAAATAACACGAAATAACATCTAGAATAAGTAGGCATCTCATATATTTAGCATATGATAAAGGTCAATGCATATTGATTACTTGATTCAAATACAATAGCACATCTTTAGGAATTAGATATGTAGAAAATTCAACACAACACAGTCATTATTTATAAAAAGGAAAATATTGTTGACAAACATATTAAACAAGATGGACTATATTCATGGATTCGCACTTGCCTCAAAATATCTTATGCAGGAAAACATATTGCTTTCATTCGTTTATTCAATGAGACAGCCATCAAAAGAGATTTTTGTGTTCTTTATCATCTATGGTTCAACAATGTACATGATTCATACAATCCATACTCGACATGGTTTTAAACTTGTCTTCTCATTCACAAACCTGGGTTACGTGCAAATTAAAATATTGCGGGACTACGTAATCCAATCAGATGGATTTACCACCTTGGCATGTGACGTCTTAATTAACATCGCGCATCGTTGATCGCGTAAAAACACCATCCAATCTATGGCACATCCTTGATCGCGTAAAAACGTCAGCCAATACAAGGACTCATTTGACAGCTTGGCAGGTGACATCTCAAGCAACATGGCGCATCCGAGATTGCGTAAAAACGTCAGCCAATACAAGGACTCATTTGACAACTTGGCAGGTGACGTCTTAAGCAACATGGCTCATCCGAGATCACGTAAAAACATCAGCCAATACAAGGACTCATTTGACAGCTTGGCATGTCAATAAGAAACATATTTATATTTTATAAACTAGTATGTGCTATATTGGTAGCTAGCAATGTCCCGCTAGATAACGTAATACTGTGATATATGAAATAGAATCCATTGTTGAAACTAAGGATATATTTCATTAGAAGCAGAGGATTATTAAATATTTAGCAAGCAGCAGGGCTTAAATAGACCTGAAAACAACATTTTATGTTCCACGATTATGTAGGACATTTCAATTCGAAATACATTTTCACATTGAATTTTAATCTTTGGATTATTGTGTTTCATGTCCCTTTAAATTAGAAATAATGCTAGGAAAAACATTATTAAAATAGGAATTGTTTATACATTATATGTTACCTATAGCTATGGTGTCCATCTTTACCATTTAAAAAGGGACACATGAGAAATACATATGTCAGGGATGTTTTAAGATATGTTAAGATTTATTTGGAATAACAATAAAGGCACGTGTATTGATCAAACGTGTCACTTATTCAAGTTGAAATATGGTCAGCCTACCTATAGCAATATATTGTAGGATAATTAAAGAGAAAAAAGAATAAGAGAAAGATATTAATCATCTAAAATATGCGCATTACACACAGTGATTGATTTTGGTACACTACTACAATAAGATATAAGTGAAATAGGAATACATGTGCTGTAAACATTCAAATAAGAGTCTGTTTTTATAAATAATATATATGTCCATGTTGATGTAAAAAGGACACAAATACATTAGAAATGCAGATCCATTCCTTAAGAATTGTGGTCAGCATCACTTAAAGGGACATGAAATACAAACAATTAAGTTTCAGGATTCACAGAGAGGATACTATTTACATCAAATTTTCAATTTACATAGATTATCTCATTATATCAATCCTGGGATCATTTGTTAAAGGTGCATCAATTCACAAATAGTTTAGAAATGAACACATAGATGTGCAAAAAAAAAAAAAAAAAAAATATATATATATATATATATATATATATATATATATATATATATATATATATAAAACAACCAGCAATATATATAGAGAACTTCAGTCCTATGCTAATCATAATCTTGCAAAGATAAACCTCTATGAAAAGTATATCAAGAAAATGACTCAAAGTCAATTTGAGATGTAAATATTAAATTTATTGACAATTGTATTATATTTATGAATCATGAAAGACCATTATTTTGTTTCATGTCCCTTTAAGGATTAACCACATAAACTATAGATTTCAATTAATGACATGAATAAAGAGGACAAATAATATTGGAATGACATGTATTTTATTATTATGTCATAAAACATAAAGAAATAATATAACGTTACAAAAAAACATATTTAAATATCTGCCCATTGGAGCCATTTGACAAGGTAAAAGAGTGCATCACAGTCCTTGGAGGGAGTTGACAAGGGCCAACAAAGGCCAACACAGCCCCATTGGAGCTATTTGACAAGGTGAAAGAGTGCTTCACAGTCCTTGGAGGGAGTTGACAAGGGCCAACACATCCCCATTGGAGCCATTTGACAGGATAAAAGAGTGCATCCCAGTCCTTGGAGGGAGTTGAAAAGCCAATGGCCAACACAGCCCCATTGGAGCCATTTGACAAGGTAAAAGAGTGCATCACAGTGCTTGGAGGGAGTTGACAAGGGCCAACACAGCCCCATTGGAGCCATTTGACAAGGTAAACAAGTGCATCACAGTCCTTGGATGGAGTTGACAAGGGACAAAAAAAGGCCAACACAGCCCCATTGGAGCCATTTGACATGGTGAAAGAGTGCATCACAGTCCTTGGAGGGAGTTGACAAGGGCCAACACAGCCCCATTGGAGCCATTTGACAAGGTGAAAGAGTGCATCATAGTCCTTGGAGGGAGTTGACAAGGGCCAACACAGCCCAATTGGAGCCATTTGACAAGGTAAAAGAGTGCATCACAGTCCTTGGAGGGAGTTGACAAGGGCCAACACAGCCCCATTGGAGCCATTTGACAAGGTAAAAGAGTGCATCACAGTCCTTGGAGGGAGTTGAAAAGGGCAAACACAGCCCCATTGGAGCCATTTGACAAGGTAAACGAGTGCATCATAGTCCTTGGAGGGAGTTGACAAGGGCCAACAAAGGCCAACACAGCCCCATTGGAGCCATTTGACATAGTGAAAGAGTGCATCACAGTCCTTGGAGGGAGTTGACAAGGGCCAACACAGCCCCATTGGAGCCATTTGACAAGGTAAAAGAGTGCATCACAGTCCTTGGAGGGAGTTGACAAGGGCCAACAAAGGCCAACACAGCCCTATTGGAGCTATTTGACAAGGTGAAAGAGTGCTTCACAGTCCTTGGAGGGAGTTGACAAGGGCCAACACATCCCCATTGGAGCCATTTGACAAGATAAAAGAGTGCATCCCAGTCCTTGGTGGGAGTTGACAAGCCAAGGGCCAACACAGCCCCATTGGAGCCATTTGACAAGGTAAAAGAGTGCATCACAGTCCTTGGAGGGAGTTGACAAGGGCCAACACAGCCCCATTGGAGCCACTTGACAAGGTAAACAAGTGCATCACATTCCTTGGATGGAGTTGACAAGGGACAAAAAAAGGCCAACACAGCCCCATTGGAGCCATTTGACATGGTGAAAGAGTGCATCACAGTCCTTGGAGGGAGTTGACAAGGGCCAACACAGCCCCATTGGAGCCATTTGACAAGGTGAAAGAGTGCATCACAGTCCTTGGAGGAAGTTGACAAGGGCCAACACAGCCCAATTGGAGCCATTTGACAAGGTAAAAGAGTGCATCACAGTCCTTGGAGGGAGTTGACAAGGGCCAACACAGCCCCATTGGAGCCATTTGACAAGGTAAAAGAGTGCATCACAGTCCTTGGAGGGAGTTGAAAAGGGCGAACACAGCCCCATTGGAGCCATTTGACAAGGTAAACGAGTGCATCATAGTCCTTGGAGGGAGTTGACAAGGGCCAACAAAGGCCAACACAGCCCCATTGGAGCCATTTGACATAGTGAAAGAGTGCATCACAGTCCTTGGAGGGAGTTGACAAGGGCCAACACAGCCCCATTGGAGCCATTTGACAAGGTAAAAGAGTGCATCACAGTCCTTTGAGGGAGTTGACAAGGGACAACACAGCCCCATTGGAGCCATTTGACAAGGTAAAAGAGTGCATCACAGTCCTTGGAGGGAGTTGACAAAGGCCAACACAGCCCCATTAGAGACATTTGACAAGGTAAAGGAGTGCATCACAGTCCTTGGAGGGAGTTGACAAGGGCCAAAAAAGGCCAACACAGCCCCATTGGAGCCATTTGACAAGGTGAAAGAGTGCATCACAGTCCTTGGAGGGAGTTGACAAGAGCCAACACAGCCTCATTGGAGCCATTTTACAAGGTGAAAGAGTGCATCACAGTCCTTGGAGGGAGTTGACAAGGGCCAACACAGCCCCATTGGAGCCATTTGACAAGGTAAAAGAGTGCATCACAGTCCTTGGATGGAGTTGACAAGGGCCAACACAGCCCCATTGGAGCCATTTGACAAGGTAAAAGAGTGCATCACAGTCCTTGGAGGGAGTTGACAAGGGCCAACACAGCCCCATTGGAGCCATTTGACAAGGTAAAAGAGTGCATCACAGTCCTTGGAGGGAGTTGACAAGGTCCAACACAGCCCCATTGGAGCCATTTGACAAGGTAAAAGAGCGCATCACAGTCCTTGGAGGGAGTTGACAAGGGCCAACACAGCCCCATTGGAGCCATTTGACAAGGTAAAATAGTGCAACAGGCACAACAAATAAACCAAAAAGGCCAAATGGCAACAACAAGAACTGTAATCATGGTGACATGTATTTTATTATTATGTCATAAAACATAAAGAAATAATATAACGTTACAAAAAAACATATTTAAAAATCTGCCCATTGGAGCCATTTGACAAGGTAAAAGAGTACATCACAGTCCTTGGAGGGAGTTGACAAGGGCCAACAAAGGCCAACACAGCCCCATTGGAGCCATTTGACAAGGTGAAAGGGTGCATCACATTCCTTGGAGGGAGTTGACAAGGGCCAACACAGCCCCATTGGAGCCATTTGACAAGGTAAAAGAGTGCATCACAGTCCTTGGAGGGAGTTGACAAGGGCCAACACAGCCCCATTGGAGCCATTTGACAAGGTAAAAGAGTGCATCACAGTCCTTGGAGGGAGTTGACAAGGCACAACACAGCCCCATTGGAAACATTTGACAAGGTAAACAAGTGCATCACAGTCCTTGGAGGGACTTGACAAGGGCCAACAGAGGCCAACACAGCCCCATTGGAGCCATTTGACATGGTGAAAGAGTGCATCACAGTCCTTGGAGGGGTTGACAAGAGCCAACACAGCCCCATTGGAGCCATTTGACAAGGTGAAAGAGTGCATCACAGTCCTTGGAGGGAGTTGACAAGGGCCAACACAGGCCCATTGGAGCCATTTGACAAGGTGAAAGAGTGCATCACAGTCCTTGGAGGGAGTTGACAAGGGCCAACACAGCCCCATTGGAGCCATTTGAAAAGTAAAAGAGTGCATCACAGTCCTTGGAGGGAGTTGACAAAGGCCAACACAGCCCCATTAGAGACATTTGACAAGGTAAAGGAGTGCATCGCAATCCTTGGAGGGAGTTGACAAGGGCCAAAAAAGGCCAACACAGCCCCATTAGAGACATTTGACAAGGAAAAGGAGTGCATCGCAATCCTTGGAGGGAGTTGACAAGGGCCAAAAAAGGCCAACACAGCCCCATTGGAGCCATTTGACAAGGTGAAAGAGTGCATCACAGTCCTTGGAGGGAGTTGACAAGAGCGAACACGGCCCCATTGGAGCCATTTTACAAGGTGAAAGAGTGCATCACAGTCCTTGGAGGGAGTTGACAAGGGCCAACACAGCCCCATTGGAGCCATTTGACAAGGTAAAAGAGTGCATCACAGTCCTTGGAGGGAGGTGACAAGGGCCAACACAGCCCCATTGGAGCCATTTGACAAGGTAAAAGAGTGCATCACAGTCCTTGGAGGGAGTTGACAAAGGCCAACACAGCCCCATTGGAGCCATTTGACAAGGTAAACGAGTGCATCACAGTCCTTGGAGGGAGTTGACAAGGGCCAACACAGCCCCATTGAGCCATTTGACAAGGTAAAATAGTGCAACAGGCACAACAAATAAACCAAAAAGGCCAAATGGCAACAACAAGAACTGTAATTATGGTGACATGTATTTTATTATTATGTCATAAAACATAAAGAAATAATATAACGTTACAAAAAAACATATTTAAAAATCTGCCCATTGGAGCCATTTGACAAGGTAAAAAGAGTACATCACAGTCCTTGGAGGGAGTTGACAAGGGCCAACAAAGGCCTACACAGCCCCATTGGAGCCATTTGACAAGGTGAAAGAGTGCATCACAGTCCTTGGAGGGAGTTGACAAGGGCCAACACAGCCCCATTGGAGCCATTTGACAAGGTAAAAGAGTGCATCACAGTCCTTGGAGGGAGTTGACAAGGGCCAACACAGCCCCATTGGAGCCATTTGACAAGGTAAAAGAGTGCATCACAGTCCTTGGAGGGAGTTGACAAGGACCAACACAGCCCCATTGGAGCCATTTGACAAGGTAAAAGAGCGCATCACAGTCCTTGGAGGGAGTTGACAAGGGCCAACACAGCCCCATTGGAGCCATTTGACAAGGTAAAATAGTGCAACAGGCACAACAAATAAACCAAAAAGGCCAAATGGCAACAACAAGAACTGTAATCATGGTGAAATGTATTTTATTATTATGTCATAAAACATAAAGAAATAATATAACGTTACAAAAAAACATATTTAAAAATCTGCCCATTGGAGCCATTTGACAAGGTAAAAGAGTACATCACAGTCCTTGGAGGGAGTTGACAAGGGCCAACAAAGGCCAACACAGCCCCATTGGAGCCATTTGACAAGGTGAAAGGGTGCATCACATTCCTTGGAGGGAGTTGACAAGGGCCAACACAGCCCCATTGGAGCCATTTGACAAGGTAAAAGAGTGCATCACAGTCCTTGGAGGGAGTTGACAAGGGCCAACACAGCCCCATTGGAGCCATTTGACAAGGTAAAAGAGTGCATCACAGTCCTTGGAGGGAGTTGACAAGGCACAACACAGCCCCATTGGAAACATTTGACAAGGTAAACAAGTGCATCACAGTCCTTGGAGGGACTTGACAAGGGCCAACAGAGGCCAACACAGCCCCATTGGAGCCATTTGACATGGTGAAAGAGTGCATCACAGTCCTTGGAGGGAATTGACAAGAGCCAACACAGCCCCATTGGAGCCATTTGACAAGGTGAAAGAGTGCATCACAGTCCTTGGAGGGAGTTGACAAGGGCCAACACAGGCCCATTGGAGCCATTTGACAAGGTGAAAGAGTGCATCACAGTCCTTGGAGGGAGTTGACAAGGGCCAACACAGCCCCATTGGAGCCATTTGAAAAGTAAAAGAGTGCATCACAGTCCTTGGAGGGAGTTGACAAAGGCCAACACAGCCCCATTAGAGACATTTGACAAGGTAAAGGAGTGCATCGCAATCCTTGGAGGGAGTTGTCAAGGGCTAAAAAAGGCCAACACAGCCCCATTAGAGACATTTGACAAGGTAAAGGAGTGCATCGCAATCCTTGGAGGGAGTTGACAAGGGCCAAAAAAGGCCAACACAGCCCCATTGGAGCCATTTGACAAGGTGAAAGCGTGCATCACAGTCCTTGGAGGGAGTTGACAAGAGCGAACACGGCCCCATTGGAGCCATTTTACAAGGTGAAAGAGTGCATCACAGTCCTTGGAGGGAGTTGACAAGGGCCAACACAGCCCCATTGGAGCCATTTGACAAGGTAAAAGAGTGCATCACAGTCCTTGGAGGGAGTTGACAAAGGCCAACACAGCCCCATTAGAGACATTTGACAAGGTAAAGGAGTGCATCACTATCCTTGGAGGGAGTTGACTAGGGCCAAAAAACCCAACACAGCCCCATTGGAGCCATTTGACAAGGTAAAAGAGTGCATCACAGTCCTTGGAGGGAGTTGACAAGGGCCAACACAGCCCCATTGGAGCCATTTGACAAGGTAAAAGAGTGCATCACAGTCCTTGGAGGGAGTTGACAAGGGCCAACACAGCCCCATTGGAGCCATTTGACAAGGTAAAAGAGTGCATCACAGTCCTTGGAGGGAGTTGACAAGGCACAACACAGCCCCATTGGAAACATTTGACAAGGTAAACAAGTGCATCACAGTCCTTGGAGGGACTTGACAAGGGCCAACAGAGGCCAACACAGCCCCATTGGAGCCATTTGACAAGGTGAAAGAGTGCATCACAGTCCTTGGAGGGAGTTGACAAGGGCCAACACAGCCCCATTGGAGCCATTTGAAAAGTAAAAGAGTGCATCACAGTCCTTGGAGGGAGTTGACAAAGGCCAACACAGCCCCATTTGAGACATTTGACAAGGTAAAGGAGTGCATCGCAATCCTTGGAGGGAGTTGACAAGGGCCAAAAAAGGCCAACACAGCCCCATTAGAGACATTTGACAAGGTAAAGGAGTGCATCGCAATCCTTGGAGGGAGTTGACAAGGGCCAAAAAAGGCCAACACAGCCCCATTGGAGCCATTTGACAAGGTGAAAGAGTGCATCACAGTCCTTGGAGGGAGTTGACAAGAGCGAACACGGCCCCATTGGAGCCATTTTACAAGGTGAAAGAGTGCATCACAGTCCTTGGAGGGAGTTGACAAGGGCCAACACAGCCCCATTGGAGCCATTTGACAAGGTAAAAGAGTGCATCACAGTCCTTGGAGGGAGTTGACAAGGGCCAACACAGCCCCATTGGAGCCATTTGACAAGGTAAAAGAGTGCATCACAGTCCTTGGAGGGAGTTGACAAGGACCAACACAGCCCCATTGGAGCCATTTGACATGGTGAAAGAGTGCATCACAGTCCTTGGAGGGAGTTGACAAGGGCCAACACAGCCCCATTGAGTCATTTGACAAGGTAAAATAGTGCAACAGGCACAACAAATAAACCAAAAAGGCCAAATGGCAACAACAAGAACTGTAATTATGGTGACATGTATTTTATTATTATGTCATAAAACATAAAGAAATAATATAACGTTACAAAAAAACATATTTAAAAATCTGCCCATTGGAGCCATTTGACAAGGTAAAAGAGTACATCACAGTCCTTGGAGGGAGTTGACAAGGGCCAACAAAGGCCTACACAGCCCCATTGGAGCCATTTTACAAGGTAAAAGAGTGCATCACAGTCCTTGGAGGGAGTTGACAAGGGCCAACACAGCCCCATTGGAGCCATTTGACAAGGTAAAAGAGTGCATCACAGTCCTTGGAGGGAGTTGACAAGGGCCAACACAGCCCCATTGGAGCCATTTGACAAGGTAAAAGAGTGCATCACAGTCCTTGGAGGGAGTTGACAAGGACCAACACAGCCCCATTGGAGCCATTTGACAAGGTAAAAGAGCGCATCACAGTCCTTGGAGGGAGTTGACAAGGGCCAACACAGCCCCATTGGAGCCATTTGACAAGGTAAAATAGTGCAACAGGCACAACAAATTAACCAAAAAGGCCAAATGGCAACAAGAAGAACTGTAATCATGGTGAAATGTATTTTATTATTATGTCATAAAACATAAAGAAATAATATAACGTTACAAAAAAACATATTTAAAAATCTGCCCATTGGAGCCATTTGACAAGGTAAAAGAGTACATCACAGTCCTTGGAGGGAGTTGACAAGGGCCAACAAAGGCCAACACAGCCCCATTGGAGCCATTTGACAAGGTGAAAGGGTGCATCACATTCCTTGGAGGGAGTTGACAAGGGCCAACACAGCCCCATTGGAGCCATTTGACAAGGTAAAAGAGTGCATCACAGTCCTTGGAGGGAGTTGACAAGTGCCAACACAGCCCCATTGGAGCCATTTGACAAGGTAAAAGAGTGCATCACAGTCCTTGGAGGGAGTTGACAAGGGCCAACACAGCCCCATTGGAGCCATTTGACAAGGTAAACAAGTGCATCACAGTCCTTGGATGGAGTTGACAAGGGACAAAAAAAGGCCAACACAGCCCCATTGGAGCCATTTGACATGGTGAAAGAGTGCATCACAGTCCTTGGAGGGAGTTGACAAGGGCCAACACAGCCCCATTGGAGCCATTTGACAAGGTGAAAGAGTGCATCACAGTCCTTGGAGGGAGTTGACAAGGGCCAACACAGCCCAATTGGAGCCATTTGACAAGGTAAAAGAGTGCATCACAGTCCTTGGAGGGAGTTGACAAGGGCCAACACAGCCCCATTGGAGCCATTTGACAAGGTAAAAGAGTGCATCACAGTCCTTGGAGGGAGTTGAAAAGGGCCAACACAGCCCCATTGGAGCCATTTGACAAGGTAAACGAGTGCATCATAGTCCTTGGAGGGAGTTGACAAGGGCCAACAAAGGCCAACACAGCCCCATTGGAGCCATTTGACATAGTGAAAGAGTGCATCACAGTCCTTGGAGGGAGTTGACAAGGGCCAACACAGCCCCATTGGAGCCATTTGACAAGGTAAAAGAGTGCATCACAGTCCTTGGAGGGAGTTGACAAGGGCCAACAAAGGCCAACACAGCCCTATTGGAGCTATTTGACAAGGTGAAAGAGTGCTTCACAGTCCTTGGAGGGAGTTGACAAGGGCCAACACATCCCCATTGGAGCCATTTGACAAGATAAAAGAGTGCATCACAGTCCTTGGAGGGAGTTGACAAGGGCCAACACAGCCCCATTGGAGCCATTTGACAAGGTAAAAGAGTGCATCACAGTCCTTGGAGGGAGTTGACAAGGGCCAACACAGCCCCATTGGAGCCACTTGACAAGGTAAACAAGTGCATCACATTCCTTGGATGGAGTTGACAAGGGACAAAAAAAGGCCAACACAGCCCCATTGGAGCCATTTGACATGGTGAAAGAGTGCATCACAGTCCTTGGAGGGAGTTGACAAGGGCCAACACAGCCCCATTGGAGCCATTTGACAAGGTGAAGAGTGCATCACAGCCCTTGGAGGAAGTTGACAAGGGCCAACACAGCCCAATTGGAGCCATTTGACATGGTAAAAGAGTGCATCACAGTCCTTGGAGGGAGTTGACAAGGGCCAACACAGCCCCATTGGAGCCATTTGACAAGGTAAAAGAGTGCATCACAGTCCTTGGAGGGAGTTGAAAAGGGCCAACACAGCCCCATTGGAGCCATTTGACAAGGTAAACTAGTGCATCATAGTCCTTGGAGGGAGTTGACAAGGGCCAACAAAGGCCAACACAGCCCCATTGGAGCCATTTGACATAGTGAAAGAGTGCATCACAGTCCTTGGAGGGAGTTGACAAGGGCCAACACAGCCCCATTGGAGCCATTTGACAAGGTAAAAGAGTGCATCACAGTCCTTGGAGGGAGTTGACAAGGGACAACACAGCCCCATTGGAGCCATTTGACAAGGTAAAAGAGTGCATCACAGTCCTTGGAGGGAGTTGACAAAGGCCAACACAGCCCCATTAGAGACATTTGACAAGGTAAAGGAGTGCATCACAGTCCTTGGAGGGAGTTGACAAGGGCCAAAAAAGGCCAACACAGCCCCATTGGAGCCATTTGACAAGGTGAAAGAGTGCATCACAGTCCTTGGAGGGAGTTGACAAGAGCCAACACAGCCTCATTGGAGCCATTTTACAAGGTGAAAGAGTGCATCACAGTCCTTGGAGGGAGTTGACAAGGGCCAACACAGCCCCATTGGAGCCATTTGACAAGGTAAAAGAGTGCATCACAGTCCTTGGATGGAGTTGACAAGGGCCAGCACAGCCCCATTGGAGCCATTTGACAAGGTAAAAGAGTGCATCACAGTCCTTGGAGGGAGTTGACAAGGGCCAACACAGCCCCATTGGAGCCATTTGACAAGGTAAAAGAGTGCATCACAGTCCTTGGAGGGAGTTGACAAGGACCAACACAGCCCCATTGGAGCCATTTGACAAGGTAAAAGAGCGCATCACAGTCCTTGGAGGGAGTTGACAAGGGCCAACACAGCCCCATTGGAGCCATTTGACAAGGTAAAATAGTGCAACAGGCACAACAAATAAACCAAAAAGGCCAAATGGCAACAACAAGAACTGTAATCATGGTGACATGTATTTTATTATTATGTCATAAAACATAAAGAAATAATATAACGTTACAAAAAAACATATTTAAAAATCTGCCCATTGGAGCCATTTGACAAGGTAAAAGAGTACATCACAGTCCTTGGAGGGAGTTGACAAGGGCCAACAAAGGCCAACACAGCCCCATTGGAGCCATTTGACAAGGTGAAAGGGTGCATCACATTCCTTGGAGGGAGTTGACAAGGGCCAACACAGCCCCATTGGAGCCATTTGACAAGATAAAAGAGTGCATCACAGTCCTTGGAGGGAGTTGACAAGGGCCAACACAGCCCCATTGGAGCCATTTGACAAGGTAAAAGAGTGCATCACAGTCCTTGGAGGGAGTTGACAAGGCACAACACAGCCCCATTGGAAACATTTGACAAGGTAAAAAAGTGCATCACAGTCCTTGGAGGGACTTGACAAGGGCCAACAGAGGCCAACACAGCCCCATTGGAGCCATTTGACATGGTGAAAGAGTGCATCACAGTCCTTGGAGGGAGTTGACAAGTGCCAACACAGCCCCATTGGAGCCATTTGACAAGGTGAAAGAGTGCATCACAGTCCTTGGAGGGAGTTGACAAGGGCCAACACAGGCCCATTGGAGCCATTTGACAAGGTGAAAGAGTGCATCACAGTCCTTGGAGGGAGTTGACAAGGGCCAACACAGCCCCATTGGAGCCATTTGAAAAGTAAAAGAGTGCATCACAGTCCTTGGAGGGAGTTGACAAAGGCCAACACAGCCCCATTAGAGACATTTGACAAGGTAAAGGAGTGCATCGCAATCCTTGGAGGGAGTTGACAAGGGCCAAAAAAGGCCAACACAGCCCCATTAGAGACATTTGACAAGGTAAAGGAGTGCATCGCAATCCTTGGAGGGAGTTGACAAGGGCCAAAAAAGGCCAACACAGCCCCATTGGAGCCATTTGACAAGGTGAAAGAGTGCATCACAGTCCTTGGAGGGACTTGACAAGAGCGAACACGGCCCCATTGGAGCCATTTTACAAGGTGAAAGAGTGCATCACAGTCCTTGGAGGGAGTTGACAAGGGCCAACACAGCCCCATTGGAGCCATTTGACAAGGTAAAAGAGTGCATCACAGTCCTTGGAGGGAGTTGACAAGGGCCAACACAGCCCCATTGGAGGCATTTGACAAGGTAAAAGAGTGCATCACAGTCCTTGGAGGGAGTTGACAAGGACCAACACAGCCCCATTGGAGCCATTTGACAAGGTAAAAGAGTGCATCACAGTCCTTGGAGGGAGTTGACAAGGGCCAACACAGCCCCATTGAGCCATTTGACAAGGTAAAATAGTGCAACAGGCACAACAAATAAACCAAAAAGGCCAAATGGCAACAACAAGAACTGTAATTATGGTGACATGTATTTTATTATTATGTCATAAAACATAAAGAAATAATATAACGTTACAAAAAAACATATTTAAAAATCTGCCCATTGGAGCCATTTGACAAGGTAAAAAGAGTACATCACAGTCCTTGGAGGGAGTTGACAAGGGCCAACAAAGGCCTACACAGCCCCATTGGAGCCATTTTACAAGGTGAAAGAGTGCATCACAGTCCTTGGAGGGAGTTGACAAGGGCCAACACAGCCCCATTGGAGCCATTTGACAAGTTAAAAGAGTGCATCACAGTCCTTGGAGGGAGTTGACAAGGGCCAACACAG
The DNA here is from genome assembly GCF_027579735.1 of Bombina bombina. NCBI lineage: Eukaryota > Metazoa > Chordata > Amphibia > Anura > Bombinatoridae > Bombina > Bombina bombina. The sequence goes on from NC_069504.1 coordinate 1,109,771,623, forward strand.
CCCCATTGGAGCCATTTGACAAGGTAAAAGAGTGCATCACAGTCCTTGGAGGGAGTTGACAAGGACCAACACAGCCCCATTGGAGCCATTTGACAAGGTAAAAGAGCGCATCACAGTCCTTGGAGGGAGTTGACAAGGGCCAACACAGCCCCATTGGAGCCATTTGACAAGGTAAAATAGTGCAACAGGCACAACAAATAAACCAAAAAGGCCAAATGGCAACAACAAGAACTGTAATCATGGTGAAATGTATTTTATTATTATGTCATAAAACATAAAGAAATAATATAACGTTACAAAAAAACATATTTAAAAATCTGCCCATTGGAGCCATTTGACAAGGTAAAAGAGTACATCACAGTCCTTGGAGGGAGTTGACAAGGGCCAACAAAGGCCAACACAGCCCCATTGGAGCCATTTGACAAGGTGAAAGAGTGCATCACATTCCTTGGAGGGAGTTGACAAGGGCCAACACAGCCCCATTGGAGCCATTTGACAAGGTAAAAGAGTGCATCACAGTCCTTGGAGGGAGTTGACAAGGGCCAACACAGCCCCATTGGAGCAATTTGACAAGGTAAAAGAGTGCATCACAGTCCTTGGAGGGAGTTGACAAGGCACAACACAGCCCCATTGGAAACATTTGACAAGGTAAACAAGTGCATCACAGTCCTTGGAGGGACTTGACAAGGGCCAACAGAGGCCAACACAGCCCCATTGGAGCCATTTGACATGGTGAAAGAGTGCATCACAGTCCTTGGAGGGAATTGACAAGAGCCAACACAGCCCCATTGGAGCCATTTGACAAGGTGAAAGAGTGCATCACAGTCCTTGGAGGGAGTTGACAAGGGCCAACACAGGCCCATTGGAGCCATTTGACAAGGTGAAAGAGTGCATCACAGTCCTTGGAGGGAGTTGACAAGGGCCAACACAGCCCCATTGGAGCCATTTGAAAAGTAAAAGAGTGCATCACAGTCCTTGGAGGGAGTTGACAAAGGCCAACACAGCCCCATTAGAGACATTTGACAAGGTAAAGGAGTGCATCGCAATCCTTGGAGGGAGTTGACAAGGGCTAAAAAAGGCCAACACAGCCCCATTTGAGACATTTGACAAGGTAAAGGAGTGCATCGCAATCCTTGGAGGGAGTTGACAAGGGCCAAAAAAGGCCAACACAGCCCCATTGGAGCCATTTGACAAGGTGAAAGAGTGCATCACAGTCCTTGGAGGGAGTTGACAAGAGCGAACACGGCCCCATTGGAGCCATTTTACAAGGTGAAAGAGTGCATCAAAGTCCTTGGAGGGAGTTGACAAGGGCCAACACAGCCCCATTGGAGCCATTTGACAAGGTAAAAGAGTGCATCACAGTCCTTGGAGGGAGTTGACAAAGGCCAACACAGCCCCATTAGAGACATTTGACAAGGTAAAGGAGTGCATCACAATCCTTGGAAGGAGTTGACAAGGGCCAAAAAAACCAACACAGCCCCATTGGAGCCATTTGACAAGGTAAAAGAGTGCATCACAGTCCTTGGAGGGAGTTGACAAGGGCCAACACAGCCCCATTGGAGCCATTTGACAAGGTAAAAGAGTGCATCACAGTCCTTGGAGGGAGTTGACAAGGGCCAACACAGCCCCATTGGAGCCATTTGACAAGGTAAAAGAGTGCATCACAGTCCTTGGAGGGAGTTGACAAGGCACAACACAGCCCCATTGGAAACATTTGACAAGGTAAACAAGTGCATCACAGTCCTTGGAGGGACTTGACAAGGGCCAACAGAGGCCAACACAGCCCCATTGGAGCCATTTGACATGGTGAAAGAGTGCATCACAGTCCTTGGAGGGAGTTGACAAGAGCCAACACAGCCCCATTGGAGCCATTTGACAAGGTGAAAGAGTGCATCACAGTCCTTGGAGGGAGTTGACAAGGGCCAACACAGGCCCATTGGAGCCATTTGACAAGGTGAAAGAGTGCATCACAGTCCTTGGAGGGAGTTGACAAGGGCCAACACAGCCCCATTGGAGCCATTTGAAAAGTAAAAGAGTGCATCACAGTCCTTGGAGGGAGTTGACAAAGGCCAACACAGCCCCATTGGAGCCATTTGAAAAGTAAAAGAGTGCATCACAGTCCTTGGAGGGAGTTGACAAGGGCCAACACAGCCCCATTGGAGCCATTTGACAAGGTAAAAGAGTGCATCACAGTCCTTGGAGGGAGTTGACAAGGACCAACACAGCCCCATTGGAGCCATTTGACAAGGTAAAAGAGCGCATCACAGTCCTTGGAGGGAGTTGACAAGGGCCAACACAGCCCCATTGGAGCCATTTGACAAGGTAAAATAGTGCAACAGGCACAACAAATAAACCAAAAAGGCCAAATGGCAACAACAAGAACTGTAATCATGGTGAAATGTATTTTATTATTATGTCATAAAACATAAAGAAATAATATAACGTTACAAAAAAACATATTTAAAAATCTGCCCATTGGAGCCATTTGTCAAGGTAAAAGAGTGCATCACAGTCCTTGGAGGGAGTTGACAAGGGCCAACAAAGGCCAACACAGCCCCATTGGAGCCATTTGACAAGGTGAAAGGGTGCATCACATTCCTTGGAGGGAGTTGACAAGGGCCAACACAGCCCCATTGGAGCCATTTGACAAGGTAAAAGAGTGCATCACAGTCCTTGGAGGGAGTTGACAAGGGCCAACACAGCCCCATTGGAGCAATTTGACAAGGTAAAAGAGTGCATCACAGTCCTTGGAGGGAGTTGACAAGGCACAACAAAGCCCCATTGGAAACATTTGACAAGGTAAACAAGTGCATCACAGTCCTTGGAGGGACTTGACAAGGGCCAACAGAGGCCAACACAGCCCCATTGGAGCCATTTGACATGGTGAAAGAGTGCATCACAGTCCTTGGAGGGAATTGACAAGAGCCAACACAGCCCCATTGGAGCCATTTGACAAGGTGAAAGAGTGCATCACAGTCCTTGGAGGGAGTTGACAAGGGCCAACACAGGCCCATTGGAGCCATTTGACAAGGTGAAAGAGTGCATCACAGTCCTTGGAGGGAGTTGACAAGGGCCAACACAGCCCCATTGGAGCCATTTGAAAAGTAAAAGAGTGCATCACAGTCCTTGGAGGGAGTTGACAAAGGCCAACACAGCCCCATTAGAGACATTTGACAAGGTAAAGGAGTGCATCGCAATCCTTGGAGGGAGTTGACAAGGGCTAAAAAAGGCCAACACAGCCCCATTTGAGACATTTGACAAGGTTAAGGAGTGCATCGCAATCCTTGGAGGGAGTTGACAAGGGCCAAAAAAGGCCAACACAGCCCCATTGGAGCCATTTGACAAGGTGAAAGAGTGCATCACAGTCCTTGGAGGGAGTTGACAAGAGCGAACACGGCCCCATTGGAGCCATTTTACAAGGTGAAAGAGTGCATCAAAGTCCTTGGAGGGAGTTGACAAGGGCCAACACAGCCCCATTGGAGCCATTTGACAAGGTAAAAGAGTGCATCACAGTCCTTGGAGGGAGTTGACAAAGGCCAACACAGCCCCATTAGAGACATTTGACAAGGTAAAGGAGTGCATCACAATCCTTGGAGGGAGTTGACAAGGGCCAAAAAAACCAACACAGCCCCATTGGAGCCATTTGACAAGGTAAAAGAGTGCATCACAGTCCTTGGAGGGAGTTGACAAGGGCCAACACAGCCCCATTGGAGCCATTTGACAAGGTAAAAGAGTGCATCACAGTCCTTGGAGGGAGTTGACAAGGGCCAACACAGCCCCATTGGAGCCATTTGACAAGGTAAAAGAGTGCATCACAGTCCTTGGAGGGAGTTGACAAGGCACAACACAGCCCCATTGGAAACATTTGACAAGGTAAACAAGTGCATCACAGTCCTTGGAGGGACTTGACAAGGGCCAACAGAGGCCAACACAGCCCCATTGGAGCCATTTGACATGGTGAAAGAGTGCATCACAGTCCTTGGAGGGAGTTGACAAGAGCCAACACAGCCCCATTGGAGCCATTTGACAAGGTGAAAGAGTGCATCACAGTCCTTGGAGGGAGTTGACAAGGGCCAACACAGGCCCATTGGAGCCATTTGACAAGGTGAAAGAGTGCATCACAGTCCTTGGAGGGAGTTGACAAGGGCCAACACAGCCCCATTGGAGCCATTTGAAAAGTAAAAGAGTGCATCACAGTCCTTGGAGGGAGTTGACAAAGGCCAACACAGCCCCATTAGAGACATTTGACAAGGTAAAGGAGTGCATCGCAATCCTTGGAGGGAGTTGACAAGGGCCAAAAAAGGCCAACACAGCCCCATTAGAGACATTTGACAAGGTAAAGGAGTGCATCGCAATCCTTGGAGGGAGTTGACAAGGGCCAAAAAAGGCCAACACAGCCCCATTAGAGACATTTGACAAGGTGAAGGAGTGCATCACAGTCCTTGGAGGGAGTTGACAAGAGCGAACACGGCCCCATTGGAGCCATTTTACAAGGTGAAAGAGTGCATCACAGTCCTTGGAGGGAGTTGACAAGGGCCAACACAGCCCCATTGGAGCCATTTGACAAGGTAAAAGAGTGCATCACAGTCCTTGGAGGGAGTTGACAAGGGCCAACACAGCCCCATTGGAGCCATTTGACAAGGTAAAAGAGTGCATCACAGTCCTTGGAGGGAGTTGACAAGGACCAACACAGCCCCATTGGAGCCATTTGACAAGGTAAAAGAGTGCATCACAGTCCTTGGAGGGAGTTGACAAGGGCCAACACAGCCCCATTGAGTCATTTGACAAGGTAAAATAGTGCAACAGGCACAACAAATAAACCAAAAAGGCCAAATGGCAACAACAAGAACTGTAATTATGGTGACATGTATTTTATTATTATGTCATAAAACATAAAGAAATAATATAACGTTACAAAAAAACATATTTAAAAATCTGCCCATTGGAGCCATTTGACAAGGTAAAAGAGTACATCACAGTCCTTGGAGGGAGTTGACAAGGGCCAACACAGCCCAACACAGCCCCATTGGAGCCATTTTACAAGGTGAAAGAGTGCATCACAGTCCTTGGAGGGAGTTGACAAGGGCCAACACAGCCCCATTGGAGCCATTTGACAAGGTAAAAGAGTGCATGACAGTCCTTGGAGGGAGTTGACAAGGGCCAACACAGCCCCATTGGAGCCATTTGACAAGGTAAAAGAGTGCATCACAGTCCTTGGAGGGAGTTGACAAGGACCAACACAGCCCCATTGGAGCCATTTGACAAGGTAAAAGAGCGCATCACAGTCCTTGGAGGGAGTTGACAAGGGCCAACACAGCCCCATTGGAGCCATTTGACAAGGTAAAATAGTGCAACAGGCACAACAAATAAACCAAAAAGGCCAAATGGCAACAACAAGAACTGTAATCATGGTGAAATGTATTTTATTATTATGTCATAAAACATAAAGAAATAATATAACGTTACAAAAAAACATATTTAAAAATCTGCCCATTGGAGCCATTTGACAAGGTAAAAGAGTACATCACAGTCCTTGGAGGGAGTTGACAAGGGCCAACAAAGGCCAACACAGCCCCATTGGAGCCATTTGACAAGGTGAAAGGGTGCATCACATTCCTTGGAGGGAGTTGACAAGGGCCAACACAGCCCCATTGGAGCCATTTGACAAGGTAAAATAGTGCATCACAGTCCTTGGAGGGAGTTGACAAGGGCCAACACAGCCCCATTGGAGCCATTTGACAAGGTAAAAGAGTGCATCACAGTCCTTGGAGGGAGTTGACAAGGCACAACACAGCCCCATTGGAAACATTTGATAAGGTAAACAAGTGCATCACAGTCCTTGGAGGGACTTGACAAGGGCCAACAGAGGCCAACACAGCCCCATTGGAGCCATTTGACATGGTGAAAGAGTGCATCACAGTCCTTGGAGGGAGTTGACAAGAGCCAACACAGCCCCATTGGAGCCATTTGACAAGGTGAAAGAGTGCATCACAGTCCTTGGAGGGAGTTGACAAGGGCCAACACAGCCCCATTGGAGCCATTTGACAAGGTGAAAGAGTGCATCACAGTCCTTGGAGGGAGATGACAAGGGCCAACACAGCCCCATTGGAGCCATTTGAAAAGTAAAAGAGTGCATCACAGTCCTTGGAGGGAGTTGACAAAGGCCAACACAGCCCCATTGGAGCCATTTGACAAGGTGAAAGAGTGCATCACAGTCCTTGGAGGGAGTTGACAAGAGCGAACACGGCCCCATTGGAGCCATTTTACAAGGTGAAAGAGTGCATCACAGTCCTTGGAGGGAGTTGACAAGGGCCAACACAGCCCCATTGGAGCCATTTGACAAGGTAAAAGAGTGCATCACAGTCCTTGGAGGGAGTTGACAAGGGCCAACACAGCCCCATTGGAGCCATTTGACAAGGTGAAAGGGTGCATCACATTCCTTGGAGGGAGTTGACAAGGGCCAACACAGCCCCATTGGAGCCATTTGACAAGGTAAAAGAGTGCATCACAGTCCTTGGAGGGAGTTGACAAGGGCCAACACAGCCCCATTGGAGCCATTTGACAAGGTAAAAGAGTGCATCACAGTCCTTGGAGGGAGTTGACAAGGCACAACACAGCCCCATTGGAAACATTTGACAAGGTAAACAAGTGCATCACAGTCCTTGGAGGGACTTGACAAGGGCCAACAGAGGCCAACACAGCCCCATTGGAGCCATTTGACATGGTGAAAGAGTGCATCACAGTCCTTGGAGGGAGTTGACAAGAGCCAACACAGCCCCATTGGAGCCATTTGACAAGGTGAAAGAGTGCATCACAGTCCTTGGAGGGAGTTGACAAGGGCCAACACAGGCCCATTGGAGCCATTTGACAAGGTGAAAGAGTGCATCACAGTCCTTGGAGGGAGTTGACAAGGGCCAACACAGCCCCATTGGAGCCATTTGAAAAGTAAAAGAGTGCATCACAGTCCTTGGAGGGAGTTGACAAAGGCCAACACAACGCCATTGGAGCCATTTGACAAGGTGAAAGACTGCATCACAGTCCTTGGAGGGAGTTGACAAGAGCGAACACGGCCCCATTGGAGCCATTTTACAAGGTGAAAGAGTGCATCACAATCCTTGGAGGGAGTTGACAAGGGCCAACACAGCCCCATTGGAGCCATTTGACAAGGTAAAAGAGTGCATCACAGTCCTTGGAGGGAGTTGACAAAGGCCAACACAGCCCCATTAGAGACATTTGACAAGGTAAAGGAGTGCATCACAATCCTTGGAGGGAGTTGACAAGGGCCAAAAAACCCAACACAGCCCCATTGGAGCCATTTGACAATGTAAAAGAGTGCATCACAGTCCTTGGAGGGAGTTGACAAGGGCCAACACAGCCCCATTGGAGCCATTTGACAAGGTAAAAGAGTGCATCACAGTCCTTGGAGGGAGTTGACAAGGGCCAACACAGCCCCATTGGAGCCATTTGACAAGGTAAAAGAGTGCATCACAGTCCTTGGAGGGAGTTGACAAGGACCAACACAGCCCCATTGGAGCCATTTGACAAGGTAAAAGAGTGCATCACAGTCCTTGGAGGGAGTTGACAAGGGCCAACACAGCCCCATTGAGTCATTTGACAAGGTAAAATAGTGCAACAGGCACAACAAATAAACCAAAAAGGCCAAATGGCAACAACAAGAACTGTAATTATGGTGACATGTATTTTATTATTATGTCATAAAACATAAAGAAATAATATAACGTTACAAAAAAACATATTTAAAAATCTGCCCATTGGAGCCATTTGACAAGGTAAAAGAGTACATCACAGTCCTTGGAGGGAGTTGACAAGGGCCAACAAAGGCCTACACAGCCCCATTGGAGCCATTTTACAAGGTGAAAGAGTGCATCACAGTCCTTGGAGGGAGTTGACAAGGGCCAACACAGCCCCATTGGAGCCATTTGACAAGGTAAAAGAGTGCATCACAGTCCTTGGAGGGAGTTGACAAGGGCCAACACAGCCCCATTGGAGCCATTTGACAAGGTAAAAGAGTGCATCACAGTCCTTGGAGGGAGTTGACAAGGACCAACACAGCCCCATTGGAGCCATTTGACAAGGTAAAAGAGCGCATCACAGTCCTTGGAGGGAGTTGACAAGGGCCAACACAGCCCCATTGGAGCCATTTGACAAGGTAAAATAGTGCAACAGGCACAACAAATAAACCAAAAAGGCCAAATGGCAACAACAAGAACTGTAATCATGGTGAAATGTATTTTATTATTATGTCATAAAACATAAAGAAATAATATAACGTTACAAAAAAACATATTTAAAAATCTGCCCATTGGAGCCATTTGACAAGGTAAAGAGTACATCACAGTCCTTGGAGGGAGTTGACAAGGGCCAACAAAGGCCTACACAGCCCCATTGGAGCCATTTTACAAGGTGAAAGAGTGCATCACAGTCCTTGGAGGGAGTTGACAAGGGCCAACACAGCCCCATTGGAGCCATTTGACAAGGTGAAAGAGTGCATCACAGTCCTTGGAGGGAGTTGACAAGGGCCAACACAGCCCAATTGGAGCCATTTGACAAGGTAAAAGAGTGCATCACAGTCCTTGGAGGGAGTTGACAAGGGCCAACACAGCCCCATTGGAGCCATTTGACAAGGTAAAAGAGTGCATCACAGTCCTTGGAGGGAGTTGAAAAGGGCCAACACAGCCCCATTGGAGCCATTTGACAAGGTAAACGAGTGCATCATAGTCCTTGGAGGGAGTTGACAAGGGCCAACAAAGGCCAACACAGCCCCATTGGAGCCATTTGACATAGTGAAAGAGTGCATCACAGTCCTTGGAGGGAGTTGACAAGGGCCAACACAGCCCCATTGGAGCCATTTGACAAGGTAAAAGAGTGCATCACAGTCCTTGGAGGGAGTTGACAAGGGCCAACAAAGGCCAACACAGCCCTATTGGAGCTATTTGACAAGGTGAAAGAGTGCTTCACAGTCCTTGGAGGGAGTTGACAAGGGCCAACACATCCCCATTGGAGCCATTTGACAAGATAAAAGAGTGCATCCCAGTCCTTGGAGGGAGAAGACAAGCCAAGGGCCAACACAGCCCCATTGGAGCCATTTGACAAGGTAAAAGAGTGCATCACAGTCCTTGGAGGGAGTTGACAAGGGCCAACACAGCCCCATTGGAGCCACTTGACAAGGTAAACAAGTGCATCACATTCCTTGGATGGAGTTGACAAGGGACAAAAAAAGGCCAACACAGCCCCATTGGAGCCATTTGACATGGTGAAAGAGTGCATCACAGTCCTTGGAGGGAGTTGACAAGGGCCAACACAGCCCCATTGGAGCCATTTGACAAGGTGAAAGAGTGCATCACAGTCCTTGGAGGAAGTTGACAAGGGCCAACACAGCCCAATTGGAGCCATTTGACAAGGTAAAAGAGTGCATCACAGTCCTTGGAGAGAGTTGACAAGGGCCAACACAGCCCCATTGGAGCCATTTAACAAGGTAAAAGAGTGCATCACAGTCCTTGGAGGGAGTTGAAAAGGGCCAACACAGCCCCATTGGAGCCATTTGACAAGGTAAACGAGTGCATCATAGTCCTTGGAGGGAGTTGACAAGGGCCAACAAAGGCCAACACAGCCCCATTGGAGCCATTTGACATAGTGAAAGAGTGCATCACAGTCCTTGGAGGGAGTTGACAAGGGCCAACACAGCCCCATTGGAGCCATTTGACAAGGTAAAAGAGTGCATCACAGTCCTTGGAGGGAGTTGACAAGGGACAACACAGCCCCATTGGAGCCATTTGACAAGGTAAAAGAGTGCATCACAGTCCTTGGAGGGAGTTGACAAAGGCCAACACAGCCCCATTAGAGACATTTGACAAGGTAAAGGAGTGCATCACAGTCCTTGGAGGGAGTTGACAAGGGCCAAAAAAGGCCAACACAGCCCCATTGGAGCCATTTGACAAGGTGAAAGAGTGCATCACAGTCCTTGGAGGGAGTTGACAAGAGCCAACACAGCCTCATTGGAGCCATTTTACAAGGTGAAAGAGTGCATCACAGTCCTTGGGGGGAGTTGACAAGGGCCAACACAGCCCCATTGGAGCCATTTGACAAGGTAAAAGAGTGCATCACAGTCCTTGGATGGAGTTGACAAGGGCCAACACAGCCCCATTGGAGCCATTTGACAAGGTAAAAGAGTGCATCACAGTCCTTGGAGGGAGTTGACAAGGGCCAACACAGCCCCATTGGAGCCATTTGACAAGGTAAAAGAGTGCATCACAGTCCTTGGAGGGAGTTGACAAGGACCAACACAGCCCCATTGGAGCCATTTGACAAGGTAAAAGAGCGCATCACAGTCCTTGGAGGGAGTTGACAAGGGCCAACACAGCCCCATTGGAGCCATTTGACAAGGTAAAATAGTGCAACAGGCACAACAAATAAACCAAAAAGGCCAAATGGCAACAACAAGAACTGTAATCATGGTGACATGTATTTTATTATTATGTCATAAAACAAATAATATAACGTTACAAAAAAACATATTTAAAAATCTGCCCATTGGAGCCATTTGACAAGGTAAAAGAGTACATCACAGTCCTTGGAGGGAGTTGACAAGGGCCAACAAAGGCCAACACAGCCCCATTGGAGCCATTTGACAAGGTGAAAGGGTGCATCACATTCCTTGGAGGGAGTTGACAAGGGCCAACACAGCCCCATTGGAGCCATTTGACAAGGTAAAAGAGTGCATCACAGTCCTTGGAGGGAGTTGACAAGGGCCAACACAGCCCCATTGGAGCCATTTGACAAGGTAAAAGAGTGCATCACAGTCCTTGGAGGGAGTTGACAAGGCACAACACAGCCCCATTGGAAACATTTGACAAGGTAAACAAGTGCATCACAGTCCTTGGAGGGACTTGACAAGGGCCAACAGAGGCCAACACAGCCCCATTGGAGCCATTTGACATGGTGAAAGAGTGCATCACAGTCCTTGGAGGGAGTTGACAAGAGCCAACACAGCCCCATTGGAGCCATTTGACAAGGTGAAAGAGTGCATCACAGTCCTTGGAGGGAGTTGACAAGGGCCAACACAGGCCCATTGGAGCCATTTGACAAGGTGAAAGAGTGCATCACAGTCCTTGGAGGGAGTTGACAAAGGCCAACACAGCCCCATTAGAGACATTTGACAAGGTAAAGGAGTGCATCGCAATCCTTGGAGGGAGTTGACAAGGGCCAAAAAAGGCCAACACAGCCCCATTAGAGACATTTGACAAGGTAAAGGAGTGCATCGCAATCCTTGGAGGGAGTTGACAAATGCCAAAAAAGGCCAACACAGCCCCATTGGAGCCATTTGACAAGGTGAAAGAGTGCATCACAGTCCTTGGAGGGAGTTGACAAGAGCGAACACGGCCCCATTGGAGCCATTTTACAAGGTGAAAGAGTGCATCACAGTCCTTGGAGGGAGTTGACAAGGGCCAACACAGCCCCATTGGAGCCATTTGACAAGGTAAAAGAGTGCATCACAGTCCTTGGAGGGAGTTGACAAGGGCCAACACAGCCCCATTGGAGCCATTTGACAAGGTAAAAGAGTGCATCACAGTCCTTGGAGGGAGTTGACAAGGACCAACACAGCCCCATTGGAGCCATTTGACAAGGTAAAAGAGTGCATCACAGTCCTTGGAGGGAGTTGACAAGGGCCAACACAGCCCCATTGAGCGATTTGACAAGGTAAAATAGTGCAACAGGCACAACAAATAAACCAAAAAGGCCAAATGGCAACAACAAGAACTGTAATTATGGTGACATGTATTTTATTATTATGTCATAAAACATAAAGAAATAATATAACGTTACAAAAAAACATATTTAAAAATCTGCCCATTGGAGCCATTTGACAAGGTAAAAAGAGTACATCACAGTCCTTGGAGGGAGTTGACAAGGGCCAACAAAGGCCTACACAGCCCCATTGGAGCCATTTTACAAGGTGAAAGAGTGCATCACAGTCCGTGGAGGGAGTTGACAAGGGCCAACACAGCCCCATTGGAGCCATTTGACAAGGTAAAAGAGTGCATCACAGTCCTTGGAGGGAATTGACAAGGGCCAACACAGCCCCATTGGAGCCATTTGACAAGGTAAAAGAGTGCATCACAGTCCTTGGAGGGAGTTGACAAGGACCAACACAGCCCCATTGGAGCCATTTGACAAGGTAAAAGAGCGCATCACAGTCCTTGGAGGGAGTTGACAAGGGCCAACACAGCCCCATTGGAGCCATTTGACAAGGTAAAATAGTGCAACAGGCACAACAAATAAACCAAAAAGGCCAAATGGCAACAACAAGAACTGTAATCATGGTGAAATGTATTTTATTATTATGTCATAAAACATAAAGAAATAATATAACGTTACAAAAAAACATATTTAAAAATCTGCCCATTGGAGCCATTTGACAAGGTAAAAGAGTACATCACAGTCCTTGGAGGGAGTTGACAAGGGCCAACAAAGGCCAACACAGCCCCATTGGAGCCATTTGACAAGGTGAAAGGGTGCATCACATTCCTTGGAGGGAGTTGACAAGGGCCAACACAGCCCCATTGGAGCCATTTGACAAGGTAAAAGAGTGCATCACAGTCCTTGGAGGGAGTTGACAAGGGCCAACACAGCCCCATTGGAGCCATTTGACAAGGTAAAAGAGTGCATCACAGTCCTTGGAGGGAGTTGACAAGGCACAACACAGCCCCATTGGAAACATTTGACAAGGTAAACAAGTGCATCACAGTCCTTGGAGGGACTTGACAAGGGCCAACAGAGGCCAACACAGCCCCATTGGAGCCATTTGACATGGTGAAAGAGTGCATCACAGTCCTTGGAGGGAATTGACAAGAGCCAACACAGCCCCATTGGAGCCATTTGACAAGGTGAAAGAGTGCATCACAGTCCTTGGAGGGAGTTGACAAGGGCCAACACAGGCCCATTGGAGCCATTTGACAAGGTGAAAGAGTGCATCACAGTCCTTGGAGGGAGTTGACAAGGGCCAACACAGCCCCATTGGAGCCATTTGAAAAGTAAAAGAGTGCATCACAGTCCTTGGAGGGAGTTGACAAAGGCCAACACAGCCCCATTAGAGACATTTGACAAGGTAAAGGAGTGCATCGCAATCCTTGGAGGGAGTTGACAAGGGCTAAAAAAGGCCAACACAGCCCCATTAGAGACATTTGACAAGGTAAAGGAGTGCATCGCAATCCTTGGAGGGAGTTGACAAGGGCCAAAAAAGGCCAACACAGCCCCATTGGAGCCATTTGACAAGGTGAAAGAGTGCATCACAGTCCTTGGAGGGAGTTGACAAGAGCGAACACGGCCCCATTGGAGCCATTTTACAAGGTGAAAGAGTGCATCACAGTCCTTGGAGGGAGTTGACAAGGGCCAACACAGCCCCATTGGAGCCATTTGACAAGGTAAAAGAGTGCATCACAGTCCTTGGAGGGAGTTGACAAAGGCCAACACAGCCCCATTAGAGACATTTGACAAGGTAAAGGAGTGCATCACAATCCTTGGAGGGAGTTGACAAGGGCCAAAAAACCCAACACAGCCCCATTGGAGCCATTTGACAAGGTAAAAGAGTGCATCACAGTCCTTGGAGGGAGTTGACAAGGGCCAACACAGCCCCATTGGAGCCATTTGACAAGGTAAAAGAGTGCATCACAGTCCTTGGAGGGAGTTGACAAGGGCTAACACAGCCCCATTGGAGCCATTTGACAAGGTAAAAGAGTGCATCACAGTCCTTGGAGGGAGTTGACAAGGCACAACACAGCCCCATTGGAAACATTTGACAAGGTAAACAAGTGCATCACAGTCCTTGGAGGGACTTGACAAGGGCCAACAGAGGCCAACACAGCCCCATTGGAGCCATTTGACATGGTGAAAGAGTGCATCACAGTCCTTGGAGGGAGTTGACAAGAGCCAACACAGCCCCATTGGAGCCATTTGACAAGGTGAAAGAGTGCATCACAGTCCTTGGAGGGAGTTGACAAGGGCCAACACAGGCCCATTGGAGCCATTTGACAAGGTGAAAGAGTGCATCACAGTCCTTGGAGGGAGTTGACAAGGGCCAACACAGCCCCATTGGAGCCATTTGAAAAGTAAAAGAGTGCATCACAGTCCTTGGAGGGAGTTGACAAAGGCCAACATAGCCCCATTAGAGACATTTGACAAGGTAAAGGAGTGCATCGCAATCCTTGGAGGGAGTTGACAAGGGCCAAAAAAGGCCAACACAGCCCCATTAGAGACATTTGACAAGGTAAAGGAGTGCATCGCAATCCTTGGAGGGAGTTGACAAGGGCCAAAAAAGGCCAACACAGCCCCATTGGAGCCATTTGACAAGGTGAAAGAGTGCATCACAGTCCTTGGAGGGAGTTGACAAGAGCGAACACGGCCCCATTGGAGCCATTTTACATGGTGAAAGAGTGCATCACAGTCCTTGGAGGGAGTTGACAAGGGCCAACACAGCCCCATTGGAGCCATTTGACAAGGTAAAAGAGTGCATCACAGTCCTTGGAGGGAGTTGACAAGGGCCAACACAGCCCCATTGGAGCCATTTGACAAGGTAAAAGAGTGCATCACAGTCCTTGGAGGGAGTTGACAAGGACCAACACAGCCCCATTGGAGCCATTTGACAAGGTAAAAGAGTGTATCACAGTCCTTGGAGGGAGTTGACAAGGGCCAACACAGCCCCATTGGAGCCATTTGACAAGGTAAAAGAGTGCATCACAGTCCTTGGATGGAGTTGACAAGGGCCAACACAGCCCCATTGGAGCCATTTGACAAGGTAAAAGAGTGCATCACAGTCCTTGGAGGGAGTTGACAAGGGCCAACACAGCCCCATTGGAGCCATTTGACAAGGTAAAAGAGTGCATCACAGTCCTTGGAGGGAGTTGACAAGGGCCAACACAGCCCCATTGGAGCCATTTGACAAGGTAAAAGAGTGCATCACAGTCCTTGGAGGGAGTTGACAAGGGCCAACACAGCCCCATTGGAGCCATTTGACAAGGTAAAATAGTGCATCACAGTCCTTGGAGGGAGTTGACAAGGGCCAACACAGCCCCATTGGAGCCATTTGACAAGGTAAAAGAGTGCATCACAGTCCTTGGAGGGAGTTGACAAGGCACAACACAGCCCCATTGGAAACATTTGACAAGGTAAACAAGTGCATCACAGTCCTTGGAGGGACTTGACAAGGGCCAATAGAGGCCAACACAGCCCCATTGGAGCCATTTGACATGGTGAAAGAGTGCATCACAGTCCTTGGAGGGAGTTGACAAGAGCCAACACAGCCCCATTGGAGCCATTTGACAAGGTGAAAGAGTGCATCACAGTCCTTGGAGGGAGTTGACAAGGGCCAACACAGGCCCATTGGAGCCATTTGACAAGGTGAAAGAGTGCATCACTGTCCTTGGAGGGAGTTGACAAGGGCCAACACAGCCCCATTGGAGCCATTTGAAAAGTAAAAGAGTGCATCACAGTCCTTGGAGGGAGTTGACAAAGGCCAACACAGCCCCATTAGAGACATTTGACAAGGTAAAGGAGTGCATCGCAATCCTTGGAGGGAGTTGACAAGGGCCAAAAAAGGCCAACACAGCCCCATTAGAGACATTTGACAAGGTAAAGGAGTGCATCTCAATCCTTGGAGGGAGTTGACAAGGGCCCAAAAAGGCCAACACAGTCCCATTGGAGCCATTTGACAAGGTGAAAGAGTGCATCACAGTCCTTGGAGGGAGTTGACAAGAGCGAACACGGCCCCATTGGAGCCATTTTACAAGGTGAAAGAGTGCATCACAGTCCTTGGAGGGAGTTGACAAGGGCCAACACAGCCCCATTGGAGCCATTTGACAAGGTAAAAGAGTGCATCACAGTCCTTGGAGGGAGTTGACAAGGGCCAACACAGCCCCATTGGAGCCATTTGACAAGGTAAAAGAGTGCATCACAGTCCTTGGAGGGAGTTGACAAGGACCAACACAGCCCCATTGGAGCCATTTGACAAGGTAAAAGAGTGCATCACAGTCCTTGGAGGGAGTTGACAAGGGCCAACACAGCCCCATTGAGCCATTTGACAAGGTAAAATAGTGCAACAGGCACAACAAATAAACCAAAAAGGCCAAATGGCAACAACAAGAACTGTAATTATGGTGACATGTATTTTATTATTATGTCATAAAACATAAAGAAATAATATAACGTTACAAAAAAACATATTTAAAAATCTGCCCATTGGAGCCATTTGACAAAGTAAAAGAGTACATCACAGTCCTTGGAGGGAGTTGACAAGGGCCAACAAAGGCCTACACAGCCCCATTGGAGCCATTTGACAATGTGAAAGGGTGCATCACATTCCTTGGAGGGAGTTGACAAGGGCCAACACAGCCCCATTGGAGCCATTTGACAAGGTAAAAGAGTGCATCACAGTCCTTGGAGGGAGTTGACAAGGGCCAACACAGCCCCATTGGAGCCATTTGACAAGGTAAAAGAGTGCATCACAGTCCTTGGAGGGAGTTGACAAGGGACAACACAGCCCCATTGGAAACATTTGACAAGGTAAACAAGTGCATCACAGTCCTTGGAGGGACTTGACAAGGGCCAATAGAGGCCAACACAGCCCCATTGGAGCCATTTGACATGGTGAAAGAGTGCATCACAGTCCTTGGAGGGAGTTGACAAGAGCCAACACAGCCCCATTGGAGCCATTTGACAAGGTGAAAGAGTGCATCACAGTCCTTGGAGGGAGTTGACAAGGGCCAACACAGGCCCATTGGAGCCATTTGACAAGGTGAAAGAGTGCATCACTGTCCTTGGAGGGAGTTGACAAGGGCCAACACAGCCCCATTGGAGCCGTTTGAAAAGTAAAAGAGTGCATCACAGTCCTTGGAGGGAGTTGACAAAGGCCAACACAGCCCCATTAGAGACATTTGACAAGGTAAAGGAGTGCATCGCAATCCTTGGAGGGAGTTGACAAGGGCCAAAAAAGGCCAACACAGCCCCATTAGAGACATTTGACAAGGTAAAGGAGTGCATCTCAATCCTTGGAGGGAGTTGACAAGGGCCAAAAAAGGCCAACACAGCCCCATTGGAGCCATTTGACAAGGTGAAAGAGTGCATCACAGTCCTTGGAGGGAGTTGACAAGAGCGAACACGGCCCCATTGGAGCCATTTTACAAGGTGAAAGAGTGCATCACAGTCCTTGGAGGGAGTTGACAAGGGCCAACACAGCCCCATTGGAGCCATTTGACAAGGTAAAAGAGTGCATCACAGTCCTTGGAGGGAGTTGACAAGGGCCAACACAGCCCCATTGGAGCCATTTGACAAGGTAAAAGAGTGCATCACAGTCCTTGGAGGGAGTTGACAAGGACCAACACAGCCCCATTGGAGCCATTTGACAAGGTAAAAGAGTGCATCACAGTCCTTGGAGGGAGTTGACAAGGGCCAACACAGCCCCATTGAGCGATTTGACAAGGTAAAATAGTGCAACAGGCACAACAAATAAACCAAAAAGGCCAAATGGCAACAACAAGAACTGTAATTATGGTGACATGTATTTTATTATTATGTCATAAAACATAAAGAAATAATATAACGTTACAAAAAAACATATTTAAAAATCTGCCCATTGGAGCCATTTGACAAGGTAAAAAGAGTACATCACAGTCCTTGGAGGGAGTTGACAAGGGCCAACAAAGGCCTACACAGCCCCATTGGAGCCATTTTACAAGGTGAAAGAGTGCATCACAGTCCGTGGAGGGAGTTGACAAGGGCCAACACAGCCCAATTGGAGCCATTTGACAAGGTAAAAGAGTGCATCACAGTCCTTGGAGGGAATTGACAAGGGCCAACACAGCCCCATTGGAGCCATTTGACAAGGTAAAAGAGTGCATCACAGTCCTTGGAGGGAGTTGACAAGGCCCAACACAGCCCCATTGGAGCCATTTGACAAGGTAAAAGAGCGCATCACAGTCCTTGGAGGGAGTTGACAAGGGCCAACACAGCCCCATTGGAGCCATTTGACAAGGTAAAATAGTGCAACAGGCACAACAAATAAACCAAAAAGGCCAAATGGCAACAACAAGAACTGTAATCATGGTGAAATGTATTTTATTATTATGTCATAAAACATAAAGAAATAATATAACGTTACAAAAAAACATATTTAAAAATCTGCCCATTGGAGCCATTTGACAAGGTAAAAGAGTACATCACAGTCCTTGGAGGGAGTTGACAAGGGCCAACAAAGGCCAACACAGCCCCATTGGAGCCATTTGACAAGGTGAAAGGGTGCATCACATTCCTTGGAGGGAGTTGACAAGGGCCAACACAGCCCCATTGGAGCCATTTGACAAGGTAAAAGAGTGCATCACAGTCCTTGGAGGGAGTTGACAAGGGCCAACACAGCCCCATTGGAGCCATTTGACAAGGTAAAAGAGTGCATCACAGTCCTTGGAGGGAGTTGACAAGGCACAACACAGCCCCATTGGAAACATTTGACAAGGTAAACAAGTGCATCACAGTCCTTGGAGGGACTTGACAAGGGCCAACAGAGGCCAACACAGCCCCATTGGAGCCATTTGACATGGTGAAAGAGTGCATCACAGTCCTTGGAGGGAATTGACAAGAGCCAACACAATCCCATTGGAGCCATTTTACAAGGTGAAAGAGTGCATCACAGTCCTTGGAGGGAGTTGGCAAGGGCCAACACAGCCCAATTGGAGCCATTTGACAAGGTAAAAGAGTGCATCACAGTCCTTGGAGGGAGTTGACAAGGACCAACACAGCCCCATTGGAGCCATTTGACAAGGTAAAAGAGTGCATCACAGTCCTTGGAGGGAGTTGACAAGGGCCAACACAGCCCCATTGGAGCCATTTGACAAGGTAAAATAGTGCAACAGGCACAACAATTAAACCAAAAAGGCCAAATGGCAACAACAAGAACTGTAATCATGGTGACATATATTTTATTATTATGTCATAAAACATAAAGAAATAATGTAACGTTACAAAAAAACATATATAAAAATCTGCCCATTGGAGCCATTTGACAAGGTAAAAGAGTACATCACAGTCCTTGGAGGGAGTTGACAAGGGCCAACAAAGGCCAACACAGCCCCATTGGAGCCATTTGACAAGGTGAAAGAGTGCATCACAGTCCTTGGAGGGAGTTGACAAGGGCCAACACAGCCCCATTGGAGCCATTTGACAAGGTAAAGAGTGCATCACAGTCCTTGGAGGGAGTTGACAAGGGCCAACACAGCCCCATTGGAGCCATTTGACAAGGTAAAAGAGTGCATCACAGTCCTTGGAGGGAGTTGACAAGGCACAACACAGCCCCATTGGAAACATTTGACAAGGTAAACAAGTGCATCACAGTCCTTGGAGGGACTTGACAAGGGCCAACAGAGGCCAACACAGCCCCATTGGAGCCATTTGACATGGTGAAAGAGTGCATCACAGTCCTTGGAGGGAGTTGACAAGAGCCAACACAGCCCCATTGGAGCCATTTGACAAGGTGAAAGAGTGCATCACAGTCCTTGGAGGGAGTTGACAAGGGCCAACACAGGCCCCATTGGAGCCATTTGACAAGGTGAAAGAGTGCATCACAGTCCTTGGAGGGAGTTGACAAGGGCCAACACAGCCCCATTGGAGCCATTTGAAAAGTAAAAGAGTGCATCACAGTCCTTGGAGGGAGTTGACAAAGGCCAACACAGCCCCATTAGAGACATTTGACAAGGTAAAGGAGTGCATCGCAATCCTTGGAGGGAGTTGACAAGGGCCAAAAAAGGCCAACACAGCCCCATTGGAGCCATTTGACAAGGTGAAAGAGTGCATCACAGTCCTTGGAGGGAGTTGACAAGAGCGAACACGGCCCCATTGGAGCCATTTTACAAGGTGAAAGAGTGCATCACAGTCCTTGGAGGGAGTTGACAAGGGCCAACACAGCCCCATTGGAGCCATTTGACAAGGTAAAAGAGTGCATCACAGTCCTTGGAGGGAGATGACAAGAGCCAACACATCCCATTGGAGCCATTTTACAAGGTGAAAGAGTGCATCAAAGTCCTTGGAGGGAGTTGGCAAGGGCCAACACAGCCCAATTGGAGCCATTTGACAAGGTAAAAGAGTGCATCACAGTCCTTGGAGGGAGTTGACAAGGACCAACACAGCCCCATTGGAGCCATTTGACAAGGTAAAAGAGTGCATCACAGTCCTTGGAGGGAGTTGACAAGGGCCAACACAGCCCCATTGGAGCCATTTGACAAGGTAAAATAGTGCAACAGGCACAACAATTAAACCAAAAAGGCCAAATGGCAACAACAAGAACTGTAATCATGGTGACATATATTTTATTATTATGTCATAAAACATAAAGAAATAATGTAACGTTACAAAAAAACATATATAAAAATCTGCCCATTGGAGCCATTTGACAAGGTAAAAGAGTACATCACAGTCCTTGGAGGGAGTTGACAAGGGCCAACAAAGGCCAACACAGCCCCATTGGAGCCATTTGACAAGGTGAAAGGCTGCATCACATTCCTTGGAGGGAGTTGACAAGGGCCAACACAGCCCCATTGGAGCCATTTGACAAGGTAAAGGAGTGCATCTCAATCCTTGGAGGGAGTTGACAAGGGCCAAAAAAGGCCAACACAGCCCCATTGGAGCCATTTGACAAGGTGAAAGAGTGCATCACAGTCCTTGGAGGGAGTTGACAAGGCACAACACAGCCCCATTGGAAACATTTGACAAGGTAAACAAGTGCATCACAGTCCTTGGAGGGACTTGACAAGGGCCAACAGAGGCCAACACAGCCCCATTGGAGCCATTTGACATGGTGAAAGAGTGCATCACAGTCCTTGGAGGGAGTTGACAAGAGCCAACACAGCCCCATTGGAGCCATTTGACAAGGTGAAAGAGTGCATCACAGTCCTTGGAGGGAGTTGACAAGGGCCAACACAGCCCCATTGGAGCCATTTGACAAGGTGAAAGAGTGCATCACAGTCCTTGGAGGGAGTTGACAAGGGCCAACACAGCCCCATTGGAGCCATTTGAAAAGTAAAAGAGTGCATCACAGTCCTTGGAGGGAGTTGACAAAGGCCAACACAGCCCCATTAGAGACATTTGACAAGGTAAAGGAGTGCATCGCAATCCTTGGAGGGAGTTGACAAGGGCCAAAAAAGGCCAACACAGCCCCATTGGAGCCATTTGACAAGGTGAAAGAGTGCATCACAGTCCTTGGAGGGAGTTGACAAGAGCGAACACGGCCCCATTGGAGCCATTTTACAAGGTGAAAGAGTGCATCACAGTCCTTGGAGGGAGTTGACAAGGGCCAACACAGCCCCATTGGAGCCATTTGACAAGGTAAAAGAGTGCATCACAGTCCTTGGAGGGAGTTGACAAGGTCCAACACAGCCCCATTGGAGCCATTTGACAAGGTAAAAGAGTGCATCACAGTCCTTGGAGGGAGTTGACAAGGACCAACACAGCCCCATTGGAGCCATTTGACAAGGTAAAAGAGTGCATCACAGTCCTTGGAGGGAGTTGACAAGGGCCAACACAGCCCCATTGAGCCATTTGACAAGGTAAAATAGTGCAACAGGCACAACAAATAAACCAACAGCCCATTAGAGACATTTGACAAGGTAAAGGAGTGCATCTCAATCCTTGGAGGGAGTTGACAAGGGCCCAAAAAGGCCAACACAGTCCCATTGGAGCCATTTGACAAGGTGAAAGAGTGCATCACAGTCCTTGGAGGGAGTTGACAAGAGCGAACACGGCCCCATTGGAGCCATTTTACAAGGTGAAAGAGTGCATCACAGTCCTTGGAGGGAGTTGACAAGGGCCAACACAGCCCCATTGGAGCCATTTGACAAGGTAAAAGAGTGCATCACAGTCCTTGGAGGGAGTTGACAAGGGCCAACACAGCCCCATTGGAGCCATTTGACAAGGTAAAAGAGTGCATCACAGTCCTTGGAGGGAGTTGACAAGGACCAACACAGCCCCATTGGAGCCATTTGACAAGGTAAAAGAGTGCATCACAGTCCTTGGAGGGAGTTGACAAGGGCCAACACAGCCCCATTGAGCCATTTGACAAGGTAAAATAGTGCAACAGGCACAACAAATAAACCAAAAAGGCCAAATGGCAACAACAAGAACTGTAATTATGGTGACATGTATTTTATTATTATGTCATAAAACATAAAGAAATAATATAACGTTACAAAAAAACATATTTAAAAATCTGCCCATTGGAGCCATTTGACAAAGTAAAAGAGTACATCACAGTCCTTGGAGGGAGTTGACAAGGGCCAACAAAGGCCTACACAGCCCCATTGGAGCCATTTGACAATGTGAAAGGGTGCATCACATTCCTTGGAGGGAGTTGACAAGGGCCAACACAGCCCCATTGGAGCCATTTGACAAGGTGAAAGAGTGCATCACAGTCCTTGGAGGGAGTTGACAAGGGCCAACACAGCCCCATTGGAGCCATTTGACAAGGTAAAAGAGTGCATCACAGTCCTTGGAGGGAGTTGACAAGGCACAACACAGCCCCATTGGAAACATTTGACAAGGTAAACAAGTGCATCACAGTCCTTGGAGGGACTTGACAAGGGCCAATAGAGGCCAACACAGCCCCATTGGAGCCATTTGACATGGTGAAAGAGTGCATCACAGTCCTTGGAGGGAGTTGACAAGAGCCAACACAGCCCCATTGGAGCCATTTGACAAGGTGAAAGAGTGCATCACAGTCCTTGGAGGGAGTTGACAAGGGCCAACACAGGCCCATTGGAGCCATTTGACAAGGTGAAAGAGTGCATCACTGTCCTTGGAGGGAGTTGACAAGGGCCAACACAGCCCCATTGGAGCCGTTTGAAAAGTAAAAGAGTGCATCACAGTCCTTGGAGGGAGTTGACAAAGGCCAACACAGCCCCATTAGAGACATTTGACAAGGTAAAGGAGTGCATCGCAATCCTTGGAGGGAGTTGACAAGGGCCAAAAAAGGCCAACACAGCCCCATTAGAGACATTTGACAAGGTAAAGGAGTGCATCTCAATCCTTGGAGGGAGTTGACAAGGGCCAAAAAAGGCCAACACAGCCCCATTGGAGCCATTTGACAAGGTGAAAGAGTGCATCACAGTCCTTGGAGGGAGTTGACAAGAGCGAACACGGCCCCATTGGAGCCATTTTACAAGGTGAAAGAGTGCATCACAGTCCTTGGAGGGAGTTGACAAGGGCCAACACAGCCCCATTGGAGCCATTTGACAAGGTAAAAGAGTGCATCACAGTCCTTGGAGGGAGTTGACAAGGGCCAACACAGCCCCATTGGAGCCATTTGACAAGGTAAAAGAGTGCATCACAGTCCTTGGAGGGAGTTGACAAGGACCAACACAGCCCTATTGGAGCCATTTGACAAGGTAAAAGAGTGCATCACAGTCCTTGGAGGGAGTTGACAAGGGCCAACACAGCCCCATTGAGCCATTTGACAAGGTAAAATAGTGCAACAGGCACAACAAATAAAACAAAAAGGCCAAATGGCAACAACAAGAACTGTAATTATGATGACATGTATTTTATTATTATGTCATAAAACATAAAGAAATAATATAACGTTACAAAAAAACATATTTAAAAATCTGCCCATTGGAGCCATTTGACAAAGTAAAAGAGTACATCACAGTCCTTGGAGGGAGTTGACAAGGGCCAACAAAGGCCTACACAGCCCCATTGGAGCCATTTGACAATGTGAAAGGGTGCATCACATTCCTTGGAGGGAGTTGACAAGGGCCAACACAGCCCCATTGGAGCCATTTGACAAGGTAAAAGAGTGCATCACAGTCCTTGGAGGGAGTTGACAAGGGCCAACACAGCCCCATTGGAGCCATTTGACAAGGTAAAAGAGTGCATCACAGTCCTTGGAGGGAGTTGACAAGGCACAACACAGCCCCATTGGAAACATTTGACAAGGTAAACAAGTGCATCACAGTCCTTGGAGGGACTTGACAAGGGCCAATAGAGGCCAACACAGCCCCATTGGAGCCATTTGACATGGTGAAAGAGTGCATCACAGTCCTTGGAGGGAGTTGACAAGAGCCAACACAGCCCCATTGGAGCCATTTGACAAGGTGAAAGAGTGCATCACAGTCCTTGGAGGGAGTTGACAAGGGCCAACACAGGCCCATTGGAGCCATTTGACAAGGTGAAAGAGTGCATCACTGTCCTTGGAGGGAGTTGACAAGGGCCAACACAGCCCCATTGGAGCCATTTGAAAAGTAAAAGAGTGCATCACAGTCCTTGGAGGGAGTTGACAAAGGCCAACACAGCCCCATTAGAGACATTTGACAAGGTAAAGGAGTGCATCGCAATCCTTGGAGGGAGTTGACAAGGGCCAAAAAAGGCCAACACAGCCCCATTAGAGACATTTGACAAGGTAAAGGAGTGCATCTTAATCCTTGGAGGGAGTTGACAAGGGCCAAAAAAGGCCAACACAGCCCCATTGGAGCAATTTGACAAGGTGAAAGAGTGCATCACAGTCCTTGGAGGGAGTTGACAAGAGCGAACACGGCCCCATTGGAGCCATTTTACAAGGTGAAAGAGTGCATCACAGTCCTTGGAGGGAGTTGACAAGGGCCAACACAGCCCCATTGGAGCCATTTGACAAGGTAAAAGAGTGCATCACAGTCCTTGGAGGGAGTTGACAAGGGCCAACACAGCCCCATTGGAGCCATTTGACAAGGTAAAAGAGTGCATCACAGTCCTTGGAGGGAGTTGACAAGGACCAACACAGCCCCATTGGAGCCATTTGACAAGGTAAAAGAGTGCATCACAGTCCTTGGAGGGAGTTGACAAGGGCCAACACAGCCCCATTGAGCCATTTGACAAGGTAAAATAGTGCAACAGGCACAACAAATAAACCAAAAAGGCCAAATGGCAACAACAAGAACTGTAATTATGGTGACATGTATTTTATTATTATGTCATAAAACATAAAGAAATAATATAACGTTACAAAAAAACATATTTAAAAATCTGCCCATTGGAGCCATTTGACAAAGTAAAAGAGTACATCACAGTCCTTGGAGGGAGTTGACAAGGGCCAACAAAGGCCTACACAGCCCCATTGGAGCCATTTGACAATGTGAAAGGGTGCATCACATTCCTTGGAGGGAGTTGACAAGGGCCAACACAGCCCCATTGGAGCCATTTGACAAGGTAAAAGAGTGCATCACAGTCCTTGGAGGGAGTTGACAAGGGCCAACACAGCCCCATTGGAGCCATTTGACAAGGTAAAAGAGTGCATCACAGTCCTTGGAGGGAGTTGACAAGGCTCAACACAGCCCCATTGGAGACATTTGACAAGGTAAAAAAGTGCATCACAGTCCTTGGAGGGACTTGACAAGGGCCAACAAAGGCCAACACAGCCCCATTGGAGCCATTTGACATGATGAAAGAGTGCATCACAGTCCTTGGAGGGAGTTGACAAGAGCCAACACAGCCCCATTGGAGCCATTTGACAAGGTGAAAGAGTGCATCACAGTCCTTGGAGGGAGTTGACAAGGGCCAACACAGGCCCATTGGAGCCATTTGACAAGGTGAAAGAGTGCATCACAGTCCTTGGAGGGAGTTGACAAAGGCCAACACAGCCCCATTAGAGACATTTGACAAGGTAAAGGAGTGCATCACAATCCTTGGAGGGAGTTGACAAGGGCCAAAAAACCCAACACAGCCCCATTGGAGCCATTTGACAAGGTAAAAGAGTGCATCACAGTCCTTGGAGGGAGTTGACAAAGGCCAACACAGCCCCATTAGAGACATTTGACAAGGTAAAGGAGTGCATCACAATTCTTGGAGGGAGTTGACAAGGGCCAAAAAAAGCCAACACAGCCCCATTGGAGCCATTTGACAAGGTGAAAGAGTGCATCACAGTCCTTGGAGGGAGTTGACAAGAGCCAACACAATCCCATTGGAGCCATTTTACAAGGTGAAAGAGTGCATCACAGTCCTTGGAGGGAGTTGGCAAGGGCCAACACAGCCCAATTGGAGCCATTTGACAAGGTAAAAGAGTGCATCACAGTCCTTGGAGGGAGTTGACAAGGACCAACACAGCCCCATTGGAGCCATTTGACAAGGTAAAAGAGTGCATCACAGTCCTTGGAGGGAGTTGACAAGGGCCAACACAGCCCCATTGGAGCCATTTGACAAGGTAAAATAGTGCAACAGGCACAACAATTAAACCAAAAAGGCCAAATGGCAACAACAAGAACTGTAATCATGGTGACATATATTTTATTATTATGTCATAAAACATAAAGAAATAATGTAACGTTACAAAAAAACATATATAAAAATCTGCCCATTGGAGCCATTTGACAAGGTAAAAGAGTACATCACAGTCCTTGGAGGGAGTTGACAAGGGCCAACAAAGGCCAACACAGCCCCATTGGAGCCATTTGACAAGGTGAAAGGCTGCATCACATTCCTTGGAGGGAGTTGACAAGGGCCAACACAGCCCCATTGGAGCCATTTGACAAGGTAAAGGAGTGCATCTCAATCCTTGGAGGGAGTTGACAAGGGCCAAAAAAGGCCAACACAGCCCCATTGGAGCCATTTGACAAGGTGAAAGAGTGCATCACAGTCCTTGGAGGGAGTTGACAAGGCACAACACAGCCCCATTGGAAACATTTGACAAGGTAAACAAGTGCATCACAGTCCTTGGAGGGACTTGACAAGGGCCAACAGAGGCCAACACAGCCCCATTGGAGCCATTTGACATGGTGAAAGAGTGCATCACAGTCCTTGGAGGGAGTTGACAAGAGCCAACACAGCCCCATTGGAGCCATTTGACAAGGTGAAAGAGTGCATCACAGTCCTTGGAGGGAGTTGACAAGGGCCAACACAGCCCCATTGGAGCCATTTGACAAGGTGAAAGAGTGCATCACAGTCCTTGGAGGGAGTTGACAAGGGCCAACACAGCCCCATTGGAGCCATTTGAAAAGTAAAAGAGTGCATCACAGTCCTTGGAGGGAGTTGACAAAGGCCAACACAGCCCCATTAGAGACATTTGACAAGGTAAAGGAGTGCATCGCAATCCTTGGAGGGAGTTGACAAGGGCCAAAAAAGGCCAACACAGCCCCATTGGAGCCATTTGACAAGGTGAAAGAGTGCATCACAGTCCTTGGAGGGAGTTGACAAGAGCGAACACGGCCCCATTGGAGCCATTTTACAAGGTGAAAGAGTGCATCACAGTCCTTGGAGGGAGTTGACAAGGGCCAACACAGCCCCATTGGAGCCATTTGACAAGGTAAAAGAGTGCATCACAGTCCTTGGAGGGAGTTGACAAGAGCCAACACAATCCCATTGGAGCCATTTTACAAGGTGAAAGAGTGCATCACAGTCCTTGGAGGGAGTTGGCAAGGGCCAACACAGCCCAATTGGAGCCATTTGACAAGGTAAAAGAGTGCATCACAGTCCTTGGAGGGAGTTGACAAGGACCAACACAGCCCCATTGGAGCCATTTGACAAGGTAAAAGAGTGCATCACAGTCCTTGGAGGGAGTTGACAAGGGCCAACACAGCCCCATTGGAGCCATTTGACAAGGTAAAATAGTGCAACAGGCACAACAATTAAACCAAAAAGGCCAAATGGCAACAACAAGAACTGTAATCATGGTGACATATATTTTATTATTATGTCATAAAACATAAAGAAATAATGTAACGTTACAAAAAAACATATATAAAAATCTGCCCATTGGAGCCATTTGACAAGGTAAAAGAGTACATCACAGTCCTTGGAGGGAGTTGACAAGGGCCAACAAAGGCCAACACAGCCCCATTGGAGCCATTTGACAAGGTGAAAGGCTGCATCACATTCCTTGGAGGGAGTTGACAAGGGCCAACACAGCCCCATTGGAGCCATTTGACAAGGTAAAGGAGTGCATCGCAATCCTTGGAGGGAGTTGACAAGGGCCAAAAAAGGCCAACACAGCCCCATTGGAGCCATTTGACAAGGTGAAAGAGTGCATCACAGTCCTTGGAGGGAGTTGACAAGGCACAACACAGCCCCATTGGAGCCATTTGACAAGGTAAAAGAGTGCATCACAGTCCTTGGAGGGAGTTGACAAGGACCAACAGAGGCCAACACAGCCCCATTGGAGCCATTTGACATGGTGAAAGAGTGCATCACAGTCCTTGGAGGGAGTTGACAAGAGCCAACACAGCCCCATTGGAGCCATTTGACAAGGTGAAAGAGTGCATCACAGTCCTTGGAGGGAGTTGACAAGGGCCAACACAGCCCCATTGGAGCCATTTGACAAGGTGAAAGAGTGCATCACAGTCCTTGGAGGGAGTTGACAAGGGCCAACACAGCCCCATTGGAGCCATTTGAAAAGTAAAAGAGTGCATCACAGTCCTTGGAGGGAGTTGACAAAGGCCAACACAGCCCCATTAGAGACATTTGACAAGGTAAAGGAGTGCATCGCAATCCTTGGAGGGAGTTGACAAGGGCCAAAAAAGGCCAACACAGCCCCATTGGAGCCATTTGACAAGGTGAAAGAGTGCATCACAGTCCTTGGAGGGAGTTGACAAGAGCGAACACGGCCCCATTGGAGCCATTTTACAAGGTGAAAGAGTGCATCACAGTCCTTGGAGGGAGTTGACAAGGGCCAACACAGCCCCATTGGAGCCATTTGACAAGGTAAAAGAGTGCATCACAGTCCTTGGAGGGAGTTGACAAGGTCCAACACAGCCCCATTGGAGCCATTTGACAAGGTAAAAGAGTGCATCACAGTCCTTGGAGGGAGTTGACAAGGACCAACACAGCCCCATTGGAGCCATTTGACAAGGTAAAAGAGTGCATCACAGTCCTTGGAGGGAGTTGACAAGGGCCAACACAGCCCCATTGAGCCATTTGACAAGGTAAAATAGTGCAACAGGCACAACAAATAAACCAAAAAGGCCAAATGGCAACAACAAGAACTGTAATTATGGTGACATGTATTTTATTATTATGTCATAAAACATAAAGAAATAATATAACGTTACAAAAAAACATATTTAAAAATCTGCCCATTGGAGCCATTTGACAAGGTAAAAGAGTACATCACAGTCCTTGGAGGGAGTTGACAAGGGCCAACAAAGGCCTACACAGCCCCATTTGAGCCATTTTACAAGGTGAAAGAGTGCATCACAGTCCTTGGAGGGAGTTGACAAGGGCCAACACAGCCCCATTGGAGCCATTTGACAAGGTAAAAGAGTGCATCACAGTCCTTGGATGGAGTTGACAAGGGCCAACACAGCCCCATTGGAGCCATTTGACAAGGTAAAAGAGTGCATCACAGTCCTTGGAGGGAGTTGACAAGGGCCAACACAGCCCCATTGGAGCCATTTGACAAGGTAAAAGAGTGCATCACAGTCCTTGTAGGGAGTTGACAAGGGCCAACACAGCCCCATTGGAGCCATTTGACAAGGTAAAAGAGTGCATCACAGTCCTTGGAGGGAGTTGACAAGGGCCAACACAGCCCCATTGGAGCCATTTGACAAGGTAAAATAGTGCAACAGGCACAACAAATAACCAAAAAGGCCAATTGGCAACAACAAGAACTGTAATCATGGTGAGATGTATTTTATTATTATGTCATAAAACATAAAGAAATAATATAACGTTACAAAAAAACATATTTAAAAATCTGCCCATTGGAGCCATTTGACAAGGTAAAAGAGTACATCACAGTCCTTGGAGGGAGTTGACAAGGGCCAACAAAGGCCAACACAGCCCCATTGGAGCCATTTGACAAGGTGAAAGGGTGCATCACATTCCTTGGAGGGAGTTGACAAGGGCCAACACAGCCCCATTGGAGCCATTTGACAAGGTAAAAGAGTGCATCACAGTCCTTGGAGGGAGTTGACAAGGGCCAACACAGCCCCATTGGAGCCATTTGACAAGGTAAAAGAGTGCATCACAGTCCTTGGAGGGAGTTGACAAGGCACAACACAGCCCCATTGGAAACATTTGACAAGGTAAACAAGTGCATCACAGTCCTTGGAGGGACTTGACAAGGGCCAATAGAGGCCAACACAGCCCCATTGGAGCCATTTGACATGGTGAAAGAGTGCATCACAGTCCTTGGAGGGAGTTGACAAGAGCCAACACAGCCCCATTGGAGCCATTTGACAAGGTGAAAGAGTGCATCACAGTCCTTGGAGGGAGTTGACAAGGGCCAACACAGGCCCATTGGAGCCATTTGACAAGGTGAAAGAGTGCATCACTGTCCTTGGAGGGAGTTGACAAGGGCCAACACAGCCCCATTGGAGCCATTTGAAAAGTAAAAGAGCGCATCACAGTCCTTGGAGGGAGTTGACAAAGGCCAACACAGCCCCATTAGAGACATTTGACAAGGTAAAGGAGTGCATCGCAATCCTTGGAGGGAGTTGACAAGGGCCAAAAAAGGCCAACACAGCCCCATTAGAGACATTTGACAAGGTAAAGGAGTGCATCTCAATCCTTGGAGGGAGTTGACAAGGGCCAAAAAAGGCCAACACAGCCCCATTAAAGCCATTTGACAAGGTGAAAGAGTGCATCACAGTCCTTGGAGGGAGTTGACAAGAGCGAACACGGCCCCATTGGAGCCATTTTACAAGGTGAAAGAGTGCATCACAGTCCTTGGAGGGAGTTGACAAGGGCCAACACAGCCCCATTGGAGCCATTTGACAAGGTAAAAGAGTGCATCACAGTCCTTGGAGGGAGTTGACAAGGGCCAACACAGCCCCATTGGAGCCATTTGACAAGGTAAAAGAGTGCATCACAGTCCTTGGAGGGAGTTGACAAGGACCAACACAGCCCCATTGGAGTCATTTGACAAGGTAAAAGAGTGCATCACAGTCCTTGGAGGGAGTTGACAAGGGCCAACACAGCCCCATTGAGCCATTTGAGAAGGTAAAATAGTGCAACAGGCACAACAAATAAACCAAAAAGGCCAAATGGCAACAACAAGAACTGTAATTATGGTGACATGTATTTTATTATTATGTCATAAAACATAAAGAAATAATATAACGTTACAAAAAAACATATTTAAAAATCTGCCCATTGGAGCCATTTGACAAAGTAAAAGAGTACATCACAGTCCTTGGAGGGAGTTGACAAGGGCCAACAAAGGCCTACACAGCCCCATTGGAGCCATTTGACAATGTGAAAGGGTGCATCACATTCCTTGGAGGGAGTTGACAAGGGCCAACACAGCCCCATTGGAGCCATTTGACAAGTTAAAAGAGTGCATCACAGTCCTTGGAGGGAGTTGACAAGGGCCAACACAGCCCCATTGGAGCCATTTGACAAGGTAAAAGAGTGCATCACAGTCCTTGGAGGGAGTTGACAAGGCACAACACAGCCCCATTGGAAACATTTGACAAGGTAAACAAGTGCATCACAGTCCTTGGAGGGACTTGACAAGGGCCAATAGAGGCCAACACAGCCCCATTGGAGCCATTTGACATGGTGAAAGAGTGCATCACAGTCCTTGGAGGGAGTTGACAAGAGCCAACACAGCCCCATTGGAGCCATTTGACAAGGTGAAAGAGTGCATCACAGTCCTTGGAGGGAGTTGACAAGGGCCAACACAGGCCCATTGGAGCCATTTGACAAGGTGAAAGAGTGCATCACTGTCCTTGGAGGGAGTTGACAAGGGCCAACACAGCCCCATTGGAGCCATTTGAAAAGTAAAAGAGTGCATCACAGTCCTTGGAGGGAGTTGACAAGGGCCAACACAGCCCCATTAGAGACATTTGACAAGGTAAAGGAGTGCATCGCAATCCTTGGAGGGAGTTGACAAGGGCCAAAAAAGGCCAACACAGCCCCATTAGAGACATTTGACAAGGTAAAGGAGTGCATCTCAATCCTTGGAGGGAGTTGACAAGGGCCAAAAAAGGCCAACACAGCCCCATTGGAGCCATTTGACAAGGTGAAAGAGTGCATCACAGTCCTTGGAGGGAGTTGACAAGAGCGAACACGGCCCCATTGGAGCCATTTTACAAGGTGAAAGAGTGCATCACAGTCCTTGGAGGGAGTTCACAAGGGCCAACACAGCCCCATTGGAGCCATTTGACAAGGTAAAAGAGTGCATCACAGTCCTTGGAGGGAGTTGACAAGGGCCAACACAGCCCCATTGGAGCCATTTGACAAGGTAAAAGAGTGCATCACAGTCCTTGGAGGGAGTTGACAAGGACCAACACAGCCCCATTGGAGCCATTTGACAAGGTAAAAGAGTGCATCACAGTCCTTGGAGGGAGTTGACAAGGGCCAACACAGCCCCATTGAGCCATTTGACAAGGTAAAATAATGCAACAGGCACAACAAATAAACCAAAAAGGCCAAATGGCAACAACAAGAACTGTAATTATGGTGACATGTATTTTATTATTATGTCATAAAACATAAAGAAATAATATAACGTTACAAAAAAACATATTTAAAAATCTGCCCATTGGAGCCATTTGACAAAGTAAAAGAGTACATCACAGTCCTTGGAGGGAGTTGACAAGGGCCAACAAAGGCCTACACAGCCCCATTGGAGCCATTTGACAATGTGAAAGGGTGCATCACATTCCTTGGAGGGAGTTGACAAGGGCCAACACAGCCCCATTGGAGCCATTTGACAAGGTAAAAGAGTGCATCACTGTCCTTGGAGGGAGTTGACAAGGGCCAACACAGCCCCATTGGAGCCATTTGAAAAGTAAAAGAGTGCATCACAGTCCTTGGAGGGAGTTGACAAAGGCCAACACAGCCCCATTAGAGACATTTGACAAGGTAAAGGAGTGCATCGCAATCCTTGGAGGGAGTTGACAAGGGCCAAAAAAGGCAACCACAGCCCCATTGGAGCCATTTGACAAGGTGAAAGAGTGCATCACAGTCCTTGGAGGGAGTTGACAAGAGCGAACACGGCCCCATTGGAGCCATTTTACAAGGTGAAAGAGTGCATCACAGTCCTTGGAGGGAGTTGACAAGGGCCAACACAGCCCCATTGGAGCCATTTGACAAGGTAAAAGAGTGCATCACAGTCCTTGGAGGGAGTTGACAAGGGCCAACACAGCCCCATTGGAGCCATTTGACAAGGTAAAAGAGTGCATCACAGTCCTTGGAGGGAGTTGACAAGGACCAACACAGCCCCATTGGAGCCATTTGACAAGGTAAAAGAGTGCATCACAGTCCTTGGAGGGAGTTGACAAGGGCCAACACAGCCCCATTGAGCCATTTGACAAGGTAAAATAGTGCAACAGGCACAACAAATAAACCAAAAAGGCCAAATGGCAACAACAAGAACTGTAATTATGGTGACATGTATTTTATTATTATGTCATAAAACATAAAGAAATAATATAACGTTACAAAAAAAACATATTTAAAAATCTGCCCATTGGAGCCATTTGACAAAGTAAAAGAGTACATCACAGTCCTTGGAGGGAGTTGACAAGGGCCAACAAAGGCCTACACAGCCCCATTGGAGCCATTTGACAATGTGAAAGGGTGCATCACATTCCTTGGAGGGAGTTGACAAGGGCCAACACAGCCCCATTGGAGCCATTTGACAAGTTAAAAGAGTGCATCACAGTCCTTGGAGGGAGTTGACAAGGGCCAACACAGCCCCATTGGAGCCATTTGACAAGGTAAAAGAGTGCATCACAGTCCTTGGAGGGAGTTGACAAGGCACAACACAGCCCCATTGGAAACATTTGACAAGGTAAACAAGTGCATCACAGTCCTTGGAGGGACTTGACAAGGGCCAATAGAGGCCAACACAGCCCCATTGGAGCCATTTGACAAGGTGAAAGAGTGCATCACAGTCCTTGGAGGGAGTTGACAAGAGCCAACACAGCCCCATTGGAGCCATTTGACAAGGTGAAAGAGTGCATCACAGTCCTTGGAGGGAGTTGACAAGGGCCAACACAGGCCCATTGGAGCCATTTGACAAGGTGAAAGAGTGCATCACTGTCCTTGGAGGGAGTTGACAAGGGCCAACACAGCCCCATTGGAGCCATTTGAAAAGTAAAAGAGTGCATCACAGTCCTTGGAGGGAGTTGACAAAGGCCAACACAGCCCCATTAGAGACATTTGACAAGGTAAAGGAGTGCATCGCAATCCTTGGAGGGAGTTGACAAGGGCCAAAAAAGGCCAACACAGCCCCATTAGAGACATTTGACAAGGTAAAGGAGTGCATCTCAATCCTTGGAGGGAGTTGACAAGGGCCAAAAAAGGCCAACACAGCCCCATTGGAGCCATTTGACAAGGTGAAAGAGTGCATCACAGTCCTTGGAGGGAGTTGACAAGAGCGAACACGGCCCCATTGGAGCCATTTTACAAGGTGAAAGAGTGCATCACAGTCCTTGGAGGGAGTTGACAAGGGCCAACACAGCCCCATTGGAGCCATTTGACAAGGTAAAAGAGTGCATCACAGTCCTTGGAGGGAGTTGACAAGGGCCAACACAGCCCCATTGGAGCCATTTGACAAGGTAAAAGAGTGCATCACAGTCCTTGGAGGGAGTTGACAAGGACCAACACAGCCCCATTGGAGCCATTTGACAAGGTAAAAGAGTGCATCACAGTCCTTGGAGGGAGTTGACAAGGGCCAACACAGCCCCATTGAGCCATTTGACAAGGTAAAATAATGCAAAAGGCACAACAAATAAACCAAAAAGGCCAAATGGCAACAACAAGAACTGTAATTATGGTGACATGTATTTTATTTTTATGTCATAAAACATAAAGAAATAATATAACGTTACAAAAAAACATATTTAAAAATCTGCCCATTGGAGCCATTTGACAAAGTAAAAGAGTACATCACAGTCCTTGGAGGGAGTTGACAAGGGCCAACAAAGGCCTACACAGCCCCATTGGAGCCATTTGACAATGTGAAAGGGTGCATCACATTCCTTGGAGGGAGTTGACAAGGGCCAACACAGCCCCATTGGAGCCATTTGACAAGGTAAAAGAGTGCATCACAGTCCTTGGAGGGAGTTGACAAGGGCCAACACAGCCCCATTGGAGCCATTTGACAAGGTAAAAGAGTGCATCACAGTCCTTGGAGGGAGTTGACAAGGCTCAACACAGCCCCATTGGAGACATTTGACAA
Source organism: Bombina bombina (assembly GCF_027579735.1). Classification (NCBI taxonomy): domain Eukaryota; kingdom Metazoa; phylum Chordata; class Amphibia; order Anura; family Bombinatoridae; genus Bombina; species Bombina bombina. Next base: position 1,109,806,766 of record NC_069504.1, read on the forward strand.
GGTAAAAAAGTGCATCACAGTCCTTGGAGGGACTTGACAAGGGCCAACAAAGGCCAACACAGCCCCATTGGAGCCATTTGACATGGTGAAAGAGTGCATCACAGTCCTTGGAGGGAGTTGACAAGAGCCAACACAGCCCCATTGGAGCCATTTGACAAGGTGAAAGAGTGCATCACAGTCCTTGGAGGGAGTTGACAAGGGCCAACACAGGCCCATTGGAGCCATTTGACAAGGTGAAAGAGTGCATCACAGTCCTTGGAAGGAGTTGACAAGGGCCAACACAGCCCCATTGGAGCCATTTGACAAGGTAAAAGAGTGCATCACAGTCCTTGGAGGGAGTTGACAAAGGCCAACACAGCCCCATTAGAGACATTTGACAAGGTAAAGGAGTGCATCACAATCCTTGGAGGGAGTTGACAAGGGCCAAAAAACCCAACACAGCCCCATTGGAGCCATTTGACAAGGTAAAAGAGTGCATCACAGTCCTTGGAGGGAGTTGACAAAGGCCAACACAGCCCCATTAGAGACATTTGACAAGGTAAAGGAGTGCATCACAATCCTTGGAGGGAGTTGACAAGGGCCAAAAAAAGCCAACACAGCCCCATTGGAGCCATTTGACAAGGTGAAAGAGTGCATCACAGTCCTTGGAGGGAGTTGACAAGAGCCAACACAATCCCATTGGAGCCATTTTACAAGGTGAAAGAGTGCATCACAGTCCTTGGAGGGAGTTGGCAAGGGCCAACACAGCCCAATTGGAGCCATTTGACAAGGTAAAAGAGTGCATCACAGTCCTTGGAGGGAGTTGACAAGGACCAACACAGCCCCATTGGAGCCATTTGACAAGGTAAAAGAGTGCATCACAGTCCTTGGAGGGAGTTGACAAGGGCCAACACAGCCCCATTGGAGCCATTTGACAAGGTAAAATAGTGCAACAGGCACAACAATTAAACCAAAAAGGCCAAATGGCAACAACAAGAACTGTAATCATGGTGACATATATTTTATTATTATGTCATAAAACATAAAGAAATAATGTAACGTTACAAAAAAACATATATAAAAATCTGCCCATTGGAGCCATTTGACAAGGTAAAAGAGTACATCACAGTCCTTGGAGGGAGTTGACAAGGGCCAACAAAGGCCAACACAGCCCCATTGGAGCCATTTGACAAGGTGAAAGGCTGCATCACATTCCTTGGAGGGAGTTGACAAGGGCCAACACAGCCCCATTGGAGCCATTTGACAAGGTTAAAGAGTGCATCACAGTCCTTGGAGGGAGTTGACAAGGGCCAACACAGCCCCATTGGAGCCATTTGACAAGGTAAAAGAGTGAATCACAGTCCTTGGAGGGAGTTGACAAGGCTCAACACAGCCCCATTGGAGACATTTGACAAGGTAAACAAGTGCATCACAGTCCTTGGAGGGACTTGACAAGGGCCAACAAAGGCCAACACAGCCCCATTGGAGCCATTTTACATGGTGAAAGAGTGCATCACAGTCCTTGGAGGGAGTTGACAAGAGCCAACACAGCCCCATTGGAGCCATTTGACAAGGTGAAAGAGTGCATCACAGTCCTTGGAGGGAGTTGACAAGGGCCAACACAGGCCCATTGGAGCCATTTGACAAGGTAAAAGAGTGCATCACAGTCCTTGGAGGGAGTTGACAAGGGCCAACACAGCCCCATTGAAGCCATTTGACACGGTAAAAGAGTGCATCACAGACCTTGGAGGGAGTTGAAAGGGGCCAACACAGCCCCATTGGAGCCATTTGACAAGGTAAAAGAGTGCAATAGGCACAACAAATAAATCAAAAAGGCCAAATGGCAACAACAAGAACTGTAAACATGTTAACATGTGGATGGAAGATTTGTATCTGCACCCTCGGAGCATCTCCGGATCCTCCACTTATGGGTCATCAGCATCACCCTCATCGTCCTGTGCATGTCCAGCTCCAGATTCAAGCATTGACTCTACACGCATCATACGTCGTAGAGTCAATTGCTGAACCTGTAGCTGGGCATGCATGGTGTCATGCATCCTTCCCAGGAACAGACTGTTCCTCAGCACGGCCTGCTCTATATGTGCTAGAGCCTCTAGCATCAGCCATGCTGAGTCACAACCTAAAATAAAGCAAACAAAGAATATTAATGATAATTACATTACATAATAAAAAGAGAGCAATAATTACATTTTAGTGTCTGTATCTTTACAATTATCTCAAAAGCAGAGTATATGGAACATTTAAGAGTTCTCATGTGTGTATCACTTGATGATTGTTGTCTAAATTTATAATAAAAAGAAACATATGCTATCCATGTTCTTAAGAACAAAGGTGTAGACTAAGAAGCTTTGAGATCTTAATCTTTCCAGATTTAAAATAAATAGATATATAATCAGAGGAGTAAATTATCTGTTTTATTCAAATGTAATGCTTCATCAGAATCATGATCATAATATTTATTACAAATACACCTTCAATGACATATGCATGAGTCAATGGACTTACCCAAAGCCTGCAAAGGCATCTCATCATTGGTGCTGGATCCCTCTGGGCTCCCCACAACAACTATATCTATTAATGATATAGATATATATTAGTGAACACAGTTTGGACATCACTAAATCCCATCAGTATCACTTAGAAATGTGAAGAATAGACCATTAATATGAACAATAAATGCATGAGTTAATCAAGGTGATTATAAAGAAAATGATGTATTTAACATATGTTTAATTTCTTACTAAATTAGACAGACTATTCATCTCATATAATTCTATTGCATATCTAAATATACCTATTGATAGTTGTTTTTGAAATAATACACACAAACAACACTTTGAATAACAACTGGTGAGAAATCAAACCAAAGCCATGTGGCACATAGATCCATTTGTGCAATGTACATTAATCTTTTTTTGGACACAACACATATTGATCACAATGCAAAACTGAAGTTATTATGTCATCATGACATCATGTGATATGATTTTCTAATAAGGATAACAATAGACTGAAGCAATTTAGATAATCAAATACAATTTGAAATTATTTTGAAATCACATGTGTCTAAATCCTAAAAGTGAAATGTTTCTTTTCATGTCCCTTTAATAATAAGAATAAACAAAAAAAACGTATGAAATTTATATTTTTAGATTCAGCACTTTTTCAAAAATGTGTTAGTGTTGTCTAAATGTATCCAAAAAATTGCAAGAACTACACAGGGGCAGAATATAAAATGGGCAGGAACCTAAGCTTACATTAAAATGAAGATATCAAGAATAGAAGGGATATCTTCAAATACTCATAATTTTAGATTTGTATTACAATGTAATCCCAACTTTGATTCGTGATTCTTATTTTAAAATTACCAGAAAAGTTAATAAGAGTATCCATATAAATAGTGAATAATGTGAATATATTGTAATGTTATGTCCAGGTTTGTAAGACAAAGGTAAATTAATATGAGACATACTAAACTGTGACGAACCCTGGCTTGAGTTTCCAGCACCAACATCAGGATCTGTAAAATATTCAATGAGGATTGGATATCATTAATACAAATCAGGTCATGGAGACAAACAGTCTGATTTTTCTATTCTAATTGACAAAGTACAAATCTATTTGTATTCACATGAGTTCATTGTTTCCTCAATTAATGTCTAAATAAAGTGATCCTGTATTCTTATTTTCAATCTTTTATGTTGTTGACTGTAGCTTTAATTCATTTTGTGTCTTCTTGCATTCTCAACAATTGATAGAGATAGTTCATTGTTTATTTTGATCTTGCTAGTATAGCTTTTATAATGTAGAAGATTGTAAATAAGGATACTGTATTCTTCCCATATATACTAATTAACGTATACATTTGACCAACATGTCTAAAGCCATGCCAGTTACAGCAAACACATGTTCACTTGTGTGCGCAATTCTATCTTTTGTGATCATTGCACAATTATTCCAAGCGGAATTGCGCATCCGTGATTTGACCAACATGTCTAAAGTGATGCCAGTTACAGCAAACACATGTTCACGTGTGTGCGCAATTCTATCTTTCGTGATCATTGCGCAATGATTCCAAGCGGAATTGCGCATCCGTGATTTGACCAACATGTCTAAAGTGATGCCAGTTAAAGCAAACACATGTTCACGTGTGTGTGCAATTCTATCTTTCTTCATCATTGCGCAATGATTCCAAGCGGAATTGCGCATCCGTTATTCAGAATTGTTTTGGATATAGTAGTGTGATGAGTATCATTTATAAAGACTTCAAATATATTGGCAATTGGGTGTATTACGAGATTCAAATCGTATATTTGTTAATATTGAACAATAACAAATAATATTTAGAAATGTGTTATGATTCGATAGTCAATGTATGAAATGGCGGATGATAGGGATTTCACAGATGCGCAATTCCTTTTTCGCTCTGTGACGCATATTCTATAGAGCGCAAGAAACATCACTCCTATTTCATGTGTGACGAATCTAAAATCAGATATCTGAACATCATATGTAGCGTAAGTTGTGAGATCTATATAGGTTGACTATATGACTATATACACATTTCTTTAAAAGTCTAGTCAGATATTAATATATTATATGAAGTTGGATATTTACCTGGTTCAGATTCTCTATCATACTCTCCCAGGCCACCGGACGGAGAAGCAGCTGCACTGGCCTCCAGATCAGGACTTTCTGATCCAGCAGCTGGGGGGGGACGAAGAAGAGCCCGAGGAGTGAGAGGATCTAAATCTGCGGGGGACCCGGATATTGAGGAGGTCGCATAAAGTCACCTCATAAGGGAGTAGGTAGAGTTTCCGTTGGGGCTTTGTTTTTTTCCCATCCCTCTTATGGGCTTTTACCCACTCCCTTATGAGGTCGACTTTTTTGTGCAGACGCAACCTCATATCTCCGAACCTCCGCATGATTTGATCCTCGCTCCTCTGGACGCCCAACACCAAATTAACATCATTGGTGATAGACGCCCAGAGGGCCTTCTTAATACTCTGCTTTGTCGACTTCTTCTTGTTCCCAAACAGCTGCGGATAGAAGTCCTGGACGGCCTTGACCAGTGCTGCACTCTCCTGCTTGGTGAACCTGGGAGGCGTCATGCCTGCTAGTCCCAACAAAATATAATATATATATATACAGTATATATATAATATATAAACTACCAGCAGGCATTAGAGAACTGACAAAGATGGCCATGTGTAATGGACTTTTATATGGTGAAGTAAACATGAGATGCACCATGGGACATGGTATCTGTACATCTGATTGGATAAAATACTGAAAAGTAATCAATATGGCATACAATAATTAGCTTGGTCTAAATATGAAATTAACTTACTTTTCATTTACAGATAATTTCTAACATATTACCTAAAAAAAGAATTAAAGATGAATAACCTATATTTATTGTAATAATGTTTTTGGATACCTAAGGAAAAGATATTATTATGTAAATCTAACATTCAACTACACTGTCACTGTCTACACTGTAAGTTAAACACTTTCCTTTCTTAAAAGTGAAATGAACAAAGTTCTTTTGTATAATTTAGACTACATATCCTCGTCATAAACAATTTATGATTTTAACATCTATAAATCACACAATAAAAGCATAGATGTATTTAAGTCCAAATTAAATTGTTGAAAGATACTTGACTTTAAAATGATCTGAATAAGCTGTGTTGATATTTTACATTCAATAAATTAACCAAAATTACTCTATTTTATATCAGGCATGTGCTTGTCAAATAGATGACTAACAGTCATGGGAGTAATATTTTGTCAGATTAGATGGATATATTTCTTCTTATCTTACTGTGATAGAGATATGTCTCTAAGAATATGTATTTTAATACAAAAAATAGAAGATATAGTATGAAAATAAATTTATTGACAAGAAAATAAATACAATTTCTTAAAAAAAAAATCATCACAGATGAAATTCTGAAAAAGAAAGAAAAATATTATAAATATTAGTTATTTCATGAACACGTGTCTTAAAATATTCATCAAATAGAATAATTGTTAAATCGTCTTGTGTCTATGCTCTAACATTTATTTTTTTGGTCTTGATATTAAAAAAGAGGTTCAGACATGAAATCTATATCTATCCATATTTAGAAATACCATTATATTGTCTAATCAATCTTAGAATTAAACAATAGCATTTTAAATTAGACAAAATAATGCATATCACATTATAAAAATGTATTTATATTGTATGCTGAACATAATTGAATGTAATATTTCATGTCCCTTCAAATAATATACCTCTATATCAACTATAAAATGTATTCCTTTGTTTGATTGGTCAGAATGTGAGTCCTCTCTAGCACAAAGTAGGGGTAATGTATGTAAAATAAACATATTCTAATATAGGACATCTATCTATTCCTAATTCTTTTAACATTCTTCCTCCTGTGATTCTTAACTAGCATGCATTGTGCAAACTAACCTGGATGTATGGTCTTTGAAAGGCAATTATCTTCAAAATATCAGTTTATCTTCATTAGGTGTCTTATTCATCATTTTCAAAATAGAGGATTGTGAAATACCATCTAAAAGAAAAATAATCTAAGTGTCTCCAATAGGATGCATCCACAGCCTTAGTCCATAAAATTGGTGCCACTTACCATGTGAACGTGTCTTTGTATGGTTTTCAAGATCAGCACATTTGAAAGACAATGCCAGACATGATCACATTGGTATTCATCACTTTCAATCTGGGATTCTTCACTTTCCGTCTGGGATACTTCACTTTCAGTCTTGAATTCTTCACTTTCAGTCTTTAGATGAAGTCATCTCCCTAATGGCCAAAAAAGTGAAAATAAAAATATTAATAGAAGTGTGTGAATTAGTTCTGCAACCCCCCCCCCCCATTTCTGAAACTATTTATATCACTAGCTTACTAAGCATGTGTAGAATCTTGTGTTATGTTCTATTAATCAAGTGTGAAGATGAGTCATACATTGTGCAGACCTAACCTTTGATGTGTGACTTTGAATATGACTTTGAAGCATATAGTCTTGCTAGAGGATTCCTTTCTGAGTATCCAAAATTCTAGTAATGTGTAAACTAAATACTAGTTTGTAAAATGTATGCCATATGATGTCTGTTTGTGCCAAATTCCCGCCAGCCACAGTCCATACATTATTTATACTTACCAGCTGATGTTGTCTTTAAAAACCAGATGGCAAAGTCATTACAGCACCCAATGCCAGGAGCATCACCTATAATAATCCAAATACATTTTTATAATCATTTGATGAACAATCCTAACATGTTTGCACAATTCTCTACTTCTCATTTCCCTAGAATTCACACATATTCGCAATACTCCTATCTAACTTCTATTATTTACCGTCTGAAGTGGCGGTTGATGATGTTTGCTCTGACATTGAGCCCCTCGTCCCAGAATGGCTGGCCCCTCTAGAACAGGGTCGTCCTCCTCATCTTGGGGGAGGCCTTGGGGCGCCTGGATGGCCTGCAGCATCCCAGCCCGCTGTGCAATGTTATGCAGGACGCTGCAGGCTATAACGATCTTCGCCACCTTACTAGGGCTGTATTGGAGGGCTCCTCCAGACCTGTTCAGGCATCTTAGTCTCATTTTGAGGAGCCCAAACATCCTCTCCACTACAGCCCTAGTCCGCTTGTGCGCCCTATTATAGCGCTCCTGGGCCTCGTCGGTGGGATTACGCAACGGCGTAATGAGCCAAGGCCGGCTCATGTAACCAGAATCACCTATAAATAATGAACATAACAAAATGACAAATATTAAGAATTTGTTTATAATTATTATATTAAAATACTTTTCATTTGAGTACACGAAAATCCCCTAAAATAAACATTTTCCTTAAAAAAGAATTATATGTTTAAATCTCATTCTTTATCTGCACATTTAAGCTAAGACATGCTACAAATCTGTTTTGAACTAAAACTAGACATTTGCGGAAAGAGACAATGACATGGTTAAATTGCATTCTCTATCTGGCGATTTAAGCCAAGACATGCTACATATGTGTATTTCGCATAAACCAGACATTTGCTAAAATAAAATAAAAAATAGTTAAATTGCATTCTCTATCTGGCCATTAAAGTTAAGACATGCTACATATGCGTATTTCGCATAAACCAGACATTTGCTAAAATAAAAACAAAATGGTTAAATTGCATTCTCTACCTGCCCATTTAAGCTAAGACATGCTACATATCTGTTTGGAGCTAAAACTAGACATTTGCGGAAAGAGACAATGACATGGTTAAATTGCATTCTCTAATTCTCTATCTGGCTATTTAAGCTAAGACATGCTACATATCTGTTGGAGCTAAAACTAGACATTTGCGGAAAGAGACAATGACATGGTTAAATTGCATTCTCTATCTGACCATTTAAGCTAAGACATGCTACATATCTGTTTGGAGCTAAAACTAGACATTTGCGGAAAGAGACAATGACATGGTTAAATTGCATTCTCTATCTGGCTATTTAAGCTAAGACATGCTACATATCTGTTTGGAGTTAAAACTAGACATTTGCGGAAAGAGACAATGACATGGTTAAATTGCATTCTCTTTTACAAATAAAACGATCGGATCAGCGCTAGTTATAGCAAGAGGAATCTAGCAACCAAAACAGTAGATGGACAAAAAAGTGTTGTAATAAAAATATGTTATATTTATTAAAAGATAATTAAAACGTTCAATGTTATGTGGCAGATAATAACTAAGTATAATGTAAAGTGACCGGTCACCTCTACACAATTGCTAATAGTATAAAACAATATCTATTCTTATAGATTTATAATAAAAAATAGGCAATCATAAACATTTGTAAAAAACAGCTAGTCTCAGAGATAATACCCAATTTTCCAAATTGTATGCAATGCTTGTAATGTGTCTCTGTGGAGAAAGTTAGATCCTTTATGGGGCGTATACTGTCAATCGTTTTCAATCCCACCTTATTACACATCTTATCCCTTTTCTCCAATACAGATCCGGAACGTGGTATTTTGCAATATTTCCGGACTCCTACTTTTAGCAGGTGGAGGGTGGTGTATTTGTTTAAGTGTACAAGTGTCCGCAAAAGAAGTTCAATCTCACCTTGAGTATAGATATACTGCTCTCTTCACAGCCACTGCGACTCCTGTACTCGAGTGCTGATTTTTGGACGCCAACCGCGTCTCCTATGTGACTCCTCGTTGGTTAATGCTTCCGTGTTCTATCACGTGTGTTTAGCCGACCAATGGGGGTCCTTCAAAAGCGGGATAGTTCAAATGGCTTGTTATCCGGGTATTTCGGCATGTATTACACTCTGCGCAGAGTAAGCCTTGTTGTATTAGTCAGGCTAATGTTACAAATCACTAGCACTCATCAACATGTTTCACCTGGCTCGCAGGCTTTATCAAGGAGTCTGGAAATATTGCAAAATACCACGTTCCGGATCTGTATTGGAGAAAAGGGATAAGATGTGTAATAAGGTGGGATTGAAAACGAGTGACAGTATCCGCCCCATAAAGGACCTAACTTTCTCCACAGAGACACATTACAAGCATTGCATACAATTTGGAAAATTGGGTATTATCTATGAGACTAGGTGTTTTTTACAAATGTTTATGATTGCCTATTTTTTATTATAAATCTATAAGAATAGATATTGTTTTATGCTATTAGCAATTGCGTAGAGGTGACCGGTCACTTTACATTATACTTAGTAATTATCTGCCACATAACATTGAACGTTTTAATTATCTTTTAATAAATATAACATATTTTTATTACAACAACACTTTTTTGTCCATCTGCTGTTTTGGTTGCTAGATTCCTCTTAATATAACTAGCGCTGATCCGATTGTTTTATTTGTAAACTGTATTATCTGTATACAACCATTAGGGAGAGTTGTAATTTAGGAACAGCCGGAGGTCTCTGCAGGGTAGCGCTGTTTGATACTCTTTTTCTTTTAAATTGCATTCTCTATCTGACCATTTAAGCTAAGACATGCTACATATCTGTTTGGAGCTAAAACTAGACATTTGCGGAAAGACAATTAAATGGTTAAATTGTATCCTAGAGCTGCACATTTTGCACGTTACACAAACACAACTGTTTTTTAAGTCTACATTGGCAATTGTCTCTAACTAATTAACCATGTTGTGCACAAGTACTCACCAACGAGCCACCCAGGTGGAAACTCTCTGCCCTCAAACTGCCACTACAGGGACGACTGTCTGAGGATGCGGGCATCCTGACAAGCCCCACCGAAATTCGCACACTTGCATAATCCGCATTTGTGCATCACAAACAAACTGCACGTTGAGACTATGTGTGTAATAGTAGCAATTTGAACAAGCCTTTAATTTTGTGTTGTAACTCAGAAACAGTAATTGCCTCAAAAATAGATTTGTAACATTAAAGAAGCTTGATGAATTAGTTGTTAATGCTTCTTATAATGTTTTAATATTTGCCCAATAAGTGTCAGTTTATTGACTTCATAAACTTTATAATACTATCAGGGCAATTGTAAACGCAAACAGTTCAAATTAAGCAATAACGTAAATTATTGTATTCCTTGATTAGGCAGGTATTGTTCATCAAGTTATGTGAGAATAACAAATAATAATGGATTAAATAGTTCTGACCTGAAAACCCAGGAGTTAGATACTTGTGTCCGTTTGCTATGAGCAGCAGCGTGGTACTCACAGGGAGAGCGGTTGTTTGGCTGCAGCTGATGACGTCACCGCTACTCACTGCGCTGTGTCTGAAGCGGCTAGCAAATCCTGTTACCTTGTAACAGCTTCAGGATGCGATGTCGAGTCTGTTGATTTCCTTGCAATAGGTGAAATATTCCAGTAGTGGATTAAAGTAGTAGAGCTGCTTAATGTAGGGATGAAAATAAGAGATATTATCAGTAACTTTTAGGAACTCTTTAAATAGAAATTTAGAGAGGCTGTTGGAGAGTGTGGAAAACTCTCAGAGACACGCTTGAACTGTGAATCCTTTCTCAATTAACCAGCAATGAGTGCTGGGGGAAGTGCTTGATATAGGAAGAACTTAAAGGGACAGATCATTAGTAAGCAGTAACCCTGACAGAGCCCCCCACAAAAAGAACCACAGCGAGGTTCAAGGCCTGGGACGATCAGGGTTACGTCTATGGAAGAGAGAGATCAGACGTGGAGCAGATATGTTCGAGGCAGGCTCCCAGGAATCATCTTCATGTCCAAATCCTTTCCAATGTACCAAATAGAAAAGATTCCCATGACGGAGTCTAGAATCCAGAATGCTATGAACCTCATACTGCATATCAAGGGTAGCAGAAGGTATCGGGTCTGCCGATGTAACATTTGATATGGGTAGGTTACAAGGTTTGACAAGAGACACATGGAAAGTCGGATGTATCTTGAAAGTTGATGGCAGTTGGAGTGTGACTGTTGTTGGACCATTTACCCTGATGATAGGGTAAGGACCCAAAAAGAGTTTACCTAGTTTCCTACAAGGATAGGGTATCTTGAGGTTCTTAGTGGAGAGCCATACTTGTTGTCCTACGGAATATTGAGGACTAGGTCTGTGGCGAAGATCGTAGTACCTGCGTTGTGATGCTTGTGCCTGAAGAATATGTTCACGAATCGAAGAAAAGTTGGCAGAAATGTCGTTAACTAGATCATTCACCTGAGGACATGGGGTATCAATCTTCGGAAGTAGAGTGAAATTTGGATGTAAACCATAATTTACAAAAAATGGTGATGTGCCAGTTGTGGAACTCTTATTATTATTATAGGCGAATTCTGCTAGGGGCAAGTAGGAGGCCCATGAATCTTGTTGGTGAGAGCAGAAGCATCGTAGGTATTGCTCGAGCCACTGATTCACCCTCTCCGTCTGCCCATTCGTTTGAGGATGGTAGGCAGTGGTGAGTTTTTGTTCTATATGCAGAGCAGCACACAAATTTCTCCAGAACTTAGAAGTGAATTGGGTTCCACGGTCACTAAGGATGGTCTTAGGAATTCCATGCAATCTTACAATGTTTTGAATGAACAATTCACTTGTGATCTTAGAAGTGGGTAGAGAGGCAATCGGTGTGAAATGTGCCATCTTTGAGAATAAATCGGTGACAACCATTATAGTGGTGTAATTGTTAGAGACAGGTAAGTCCACGATAAAGTCCAGAGATACCGCCTCCCAGGGTACTTGTGGTACAGGTAAAGGCTGTAAAAGACCCGCAGGAAGTTGTTTAGAAGGTTTGGAGGTTGCACATATAACGCATTTAGATAGATATTCTTTGAGATCGAGGTTAAGAGTAGGCCACCAAAAAGAACGCTTTAGTAAATCCAACGTTTTATCCCTTCCCATGTGTCCAGCAAGGGGGGACTCATGGACTGCTTTCAAGATTGAAGATCTAAGATTTGGAGGTATGTATAGCTTCCCGTCCTTGCAGAGTAAGCCGTCAGAATTGTAGGTAAGATCTGTATGAGGTACTGATGAGTCAATAGCTATAGCATCTTTTAACACTGTAGTTAGACTTGTTATAACACCAATGATAGAGTCCTTAGGGACAACAGTAGTAGGAATGCATGGTATTATAGGTTTAGGACCTTGTCTAGAGAGGGCGTCAGCCTTGCCATTTTTAGTACCAGGCCTGTAGGTAATGATGTAATGGAAACGAGAAAAGTAAAGACTCCAGCGTAATTGTCTGGAGGATAGGGTTCGATTGGACTGAAGATACTGCAGATTTTTGTGGTCAGTATATATGACAGTTGGTTGTGTTGCGCCCTCAAGCAAGTGTCTCCAGTGATCGAAGGAACACTTTATTGCAAGTAATTCTTTCTCGCCAACTGGATAATTTAACTCTGCTGGTTGCATCAATCTAGAGAAAAATGCGACCGGGTGTAAGGGATCTTTGAACGATTTCCGTTGAGAGAGGATTGCCCCTATTGCAAACTCAGAAGCATCAACTTCCAGGATGAATTGCTTTTCTAAATCCGGGTATTGGAGAATGGGTGCTGTAGTGAATTTATTTTTTAAAAGATCAAATACCTGTTGAGTATGGCTTGTCCACCTGAAAGGATGATTCAATTTGGTAAGCTCAGTAAGAGGTTTGGTAATAGCAGCAAATCCAGGAATGAATTTCCTATAATAATTTGAGAAGCCAAGGAAACGTTGAACATCTTTCTTACATTGAGGAGTTGGCCAGTTATGAATAGCCTGAACCTTGTCATCTTGCATCTTGATTCCATCAGGAGAGATGTTATAACCCAGGAAAGAGATATTATTTGATTCAAATATACATTTTTCTAGTTTAGCGTATAGGTTATTTTTTCGTAACCTAGTGAGAACCTCTCTAACATGTATTCTATGTTGATCTAGATTTTGTGAATAAACTAGAATATCGTCCAAATAGACTACAACATATACATCCAAAATATCTCTGAAAAGATCATTGATTAAGCATTGGAATGTTGCTGGGGCATTGCACAGACCGAATGGCATCACTGTATATTCGAATAGCCCATATCTAGTCCGAAAAGCAGTGAGCCATTCGTCGCCAGCTCTCATTCGTATAAGATTATAGGCACCTCGAAGATCCAATTTCGTGAAAATTGAGGCCCCCCGTAATCTTTCAATTAATTCAGGGATCAAAGGTAGGGGATACCTGTTTTTTCTGGTACGCCTGTTCAATTCCCTGTAATCGATAATTGGTCTTAACGTGCCATCTTTATTGGTGACAAAAAATATGCCTGCACCTGCAGGAGAGGTACTAGGTCTTATAAACCCTTTTCTGAGGTTCTCATCGATATAATTTTTAAGGTGTTCTAATTCTGGTTTTGAAAGGGGGTAGATATGTCCATAGGGAATTGAAACTCCTGGGAGTAAATCAATGGGACAATCATAATCCCTATGAGGAGGCAAACATTCAGCTTCCTTTTTATTAAAAACATCTGAGAAGTCTGCATATTGTTTAGGTAAAATATTATCCTCAACCTGTAGCATAATTATATCTGATGATGTTTTACTATTTTGAGTGAGATGAGGGAAAGATAAACTGAGGTCATTCCAGTTTATAGTTGGTTTGTGTTTACAAAACCAATTTATACCAAGGATTACATTAAACATTGGTGAAGATATGACATCAAAAGTGAGTGTTTCTGTGATGTGTGTGCAAGATGTTACCTGTAATGGTGTAGTCTGGTGTGTGACAGGACCTGATTTTAAAAAGGAGCCATCAATGACCTTCACAGAGACCGGAGTTCTCTTACACACCAAAGGTATTTTATTCTGTTTCACAAAAGAAAAATCAACAAAATTTCTACATGAGCCGGTGTCCAGGATAGCTTCAGTTGTTATCCTGATTTGATCCCACTGTAAAATAATAGGGATAGTTAGATAAGAGGGTTTAATGATTTTCATCAGCAGGGATTCAGAGATGTTAGGCAACCTACCCTTCTTATTCTTAGCGAGAACTGGGCAGTCCTTTACTTCATGTGTGGGGCAGGCACAATACATGCACAGACTATGCAACTTCCTCCTAGTCTTTTCCTGAGAGGAGAGGGGACCCTTCACAAAGCCTATGTCCATAGGTTGCGGCGATTCCTTAGTTTGATAAACCGGAGTGGAGAGAAAGCTTCTTGTACCGCTAGCCTTTTCAGAGCGGTGTTCCCTAAGCCGTCTATCTATATTAATAGTGAGGGAAAAGAAATCTTCCAATGAATCTGGAATACCTGTACGCGAGAGTTCATCCTTTATATCCTCAGACAACCCTAAACGATATTGAGTTTTAAGTGAGACCTCATTCCATCCGGAATTGCGGGCGGAAATTTTAAATTGTGTGATGTATGTCTCCACAGGGTTCTTTCTTTGTTTTAAAGATCTAAGTATGTTTTCAGCTGTGACCTGTTTGAAAGGGTCATCATATAATGCTGACATTTGATCAAAAAACTCATCTAGGGATCCCAGTATTGCATCATCATTTTCCAAAAAAGAGTCAGCCCAAGCCCTAGGCTCCCCCCTCAAATATGATATCACAGTGAGCACTCTTGACCTTTCAGTGGGATAAGTGCGTGGCTTCAATTGAAAAAGCAACATGCAGGAGTTTTTAAACTCTCTGAATCTTGAACGGTCACCAGAGAATTTTTCTGGGGGGAGACCATGGGTTCAGGGATAGAATCTGCACTTGCAGGTTTAGGTGCCAGAGTCTCTCGTAAGCAGGCCTTCAAAGCCTGATTTTCCACTTGTAATTCATGGAAAGAACCTGATAGAGCTTCTAATCTGTCTGACAGGACTTGAACTTTATCACTTAAAAGATCTTGTTCCATAATTGCTGTTGAGTAAATATGTTTGGTATAGGATAATTCTGTGTACACAAACACTAAATCCTTGCTTCCTTATGGTTGGTTAATTCTGTAATAGTAGCGATTTGAACAAGCCTTTAATTTTGTGTTGTAACTCAGAAACAGTAATTGACTCAAAAATAGATTTGTAACATTAAAGAAGCTTGATGAATTAGTTGTTAATGCTTCTTATAATGTTTTAATATTTGCCCAATAAGTGTCAGTTTATTGACTTCATAAACTGTATAATACTATCAGGGCAATTGTAAACGCAAACAGTTCAAATTAAGCAATAACGTAAATTATTGTATTCCTTGATTAGGCAGGTATTGTTCATCAAGTTATGTGAGAATAACAAATAATAATGGATTAAATAGTTCTGACCTGAAAACCCAGGAGTTAGATACTTGTGTCCGTTTGCTATGAGCAGCAGCGTGGTACTCACAGGGAGAGCGGTTGTTTGGCTGCAGCTGATGACGTCACCGCTACTCACTGTGCTGTGTCTGAAGCGGCTAGCAAATCCTGTTACCTTGTAACAGCTTCAGGATGCGATGTCGAGTCTGTTGATTTCCTTGCAATAGGTGAAATATTCCAGTAGTGGATTAAAGTAGTAGAGCTGCTTAATGTAGGGATGAAAATAAGAGATATTATCAGTAACTTTTAGGAACTCTTTAAATAGAAATTTAGAAAGGCTGTTGGAGAGTGTGGAAAACTCTCAGAGACACGCTTGAACTGTGAATCCTTTCTCAATTAACCAGCAATGAGTGCTGGGGGAAGTGCTTGATATAGGAAAAACTTAAAGGGACAGATCATTAGTAAGCAGTAACCCTGACAATGTGTTTGCGATTTCGGAAGGGCAAGTCATGTTCTGGAGCATGCAGCGCAATGTGGGTGCAATCTATTGCTCCCAAGACATTGGGCATTCGAGCAATAGCAAAGTATTCCCTCTTCATGCTCCTCCAATCATTATCATTTTGAGGGAATCCTATGTAACGCTTACTGACTCGTACCATGGCGTCCAGAAAGTTGCAAAAAACCAAAGAGAAAGTACACTGAGCAAGCCCATGCATGTACCCCTCTCCAGATTGAAAACTCCCGGAGGCCAGGACGTATATGCAACTTAGCATCTTGGTCATACCAGGGATTGCTGTTGCCATACGTCTACGTGGCTCCATAAGAACATTGTAAAGGCCAATGAGCTGTTCACGATTGAGCCTATACTTGTCATAAACCTCAAAGTCACTCATGTTGTCCAAGGTGGGCTTCACCCTGTGAACACGAGGACCTCTAACCAAACGAGCCCTTTGTCTCTCTTGGAGCCGCCGAGCCCGCCTGATTCTATTGAACGCTACTTGTGTAGCAGCACCAGTAGCATCTAACTGAGCATCATCCATATTTGCCAAGTTAAGCAGCACAAAGCCAAACAGCTGAGCAAACGCACAAGGAGTAACAAGGTATGCAAAAACACAAAAGCGATTTGATACAATGTCGATCACAAGGGAAGCTTTGTCCATGTTGTTTGGGGGATTTATAGTGCAATTAGTCCAATGGTAGCGAGTTTGTAAATGATTGCTGATTGTATTCACTTGATTGTATGTGAGCGGTGTGAATGCTTTCAAAGTGAGCGTTTTTTTAGGCGTTTGCTGAAATTTTGTTTTCCCCCAATGAATCGTAATGTGAAAGTGTAAAATCTAACATATACAGTGCATCTTCGTAATGTTTGTTCATATGCGTAATAAATACTTATTAAACGTGATGTTATAGTAAAAAGCACACGTCCAGGCTAACATGAATGAAAGTGCATACTTGTGTATAATGGCATAGAATCTGATCGATCAATGTTGCTGCAATATTGTTTATAAACGATAAAGTAACAGCTGACATCTTTTGTACTGTATATATAAGTGATTTGCGAGATGTCAATATTGTACGCATCCCTTTAAAATCGCAATAATAATAAAGATCTTCCGGCTGACATCTCTAGTATTGTATATAAAAGTGATTGACGAGATGTCAATATTGTACGCGTCCCATTAAAATCGCAATAATAATGAAGATCTTCCGGCTGACATCTCTAGTATTGTATATATAAGTGATTGGCGAGATGTCAATATTTTACGCATTCCATTAAAAATCGCAATAATAATGATGTTCCAAACTGTTGTTTACGTATATGTAGTATTGTAGTATTGAGTGCTAAACTTCTGAAAGGGGCGGTACAGTCCTAAAGCTGTAATGTGTATGGTTGAAGCTTCTTATGACATCATCATATTATCAACCTGCCTGTCTAGTTATCAAATCCTCATTCTGTTGTTGTATTTTACTACATTGTTATTGTGTGATGATTCAAATATAAATGTGTGCTTTGTGGTTGCGTGATGTGTGTTATGTACATATACATATATATTGTGATTCTCTCCAACATATGCTGATTCTATAAAGCAGTAAAGTATTGTTGTTCCTTCCCAAAAAGTGACAGCTATAATCTGTTCTAATGATGTTCTTATTGTACGTAATTCCTAATGGTATATTCTGAGTGAATCGTGATGTTAAAGGGACATTTAAATCCCTATTTTATGTTTCATGATTCATAGAGAGAATCTAATGTGTTTTTCCTCCATAATATCAATGCACATGTATTAGTGAATGCTAAAAGTAATGTATGTGCATCCATTAATGATCATGTGTTAAGCCTATGTAGATATGCTGTTCATGTAAGCATATGAGTTGAATAAATGAAATGCTATAATAGAGGTAAATTAGATGTGTTTCTAATTGTCTACTGTTTGGGAATAATGAAATGTTCAAATAATTTTTCTGTCCATTTAAAAAGGATATATTTTGTATTGTTGATGGTGATTTGTAGTTGATGTAATGTAAATTTGTACAACAATTTGATGTTGTAGTGAATTTCACACAAGTAAAAGCAATAACTCCATAGAGAAATAGCCATTTCTTGATCTATTTGTCATAACGGAACTAACGCAAGAAAGTATGAGTTAGTTTCACAATTTTAACGCTGGTATTACGAGTTTTCTTGTCTACGCTTTTTCCGTGCGTTAGGTAAATCTGGCTGTCGCGTGCACGAGCACGTCTTCCCCATAGAAGTCAATGGAGGATAAAAATGTGTGTAGAAATAAAATCCAAAACTTGTTTTGAGCGTAAAGGGAGTGACGTCATGGTCTTGTGTGAAAAAGTAGCTAAATCGTGTTAAATTCCTATTCAAAATCTTATTTGTGTATGTAATGTCCTTGTTTGCTGTGTGCCTTTGGTAAAAAATAAGTCAGACTGACAAACAAAATAATCACAACTAATATCTTAAGGGTTAGTTAATCTGGCACAAAATAATTTATAAACTTTGACATCGGTATTTCTGACAATTACTGTTATTAACCCCTAATCTGCTGCCCCCAAAATCGCCGCCACTATGCTAAAGTTATTAACCCCTAAACCTAACCCTAAATCTAACCCTAACCCTAATCCTAACACCCACTAACTTTAACATAATTAAAAAAAATCTAAATAAAAATTACAATTAGTCAGCCAATCGGATTGACCTCGCATTCTATTGTTCCAATCAGCCAATAGAATGCGAGGTCAATCCTATTGGCTGATTGGATCAGCCAATCGGATTGAACTTCAATCCGATTGGCTGATTGCATCAGCCAATTGGATTTTTCCTACCTTAATTCCGATTGGCTGATAGAATCCTATCAGCCAATCAGAATTCAAGGGACGCCATCTTGGATGACGTCATTTAAAGGAACATTCATTCAGTGTTAGGACGTCGTTTGAAGAGGATGGCTCCACGATGGCTGCATTGAAGATGGACCCACTCCGCTCCGGTTGATTGAAGATAGAAGATGTCGCTTAGATGAAGACTTCTGCCGCTTGGAGGACCTCTTCTGCCCAGATTCGATGAAGACTTCTGTCCCGGATCGGATGAAGACTTGTGCCCGGCTGGGTGAAGACGGCTCAAGGTAGGGTGATCTTCAATGGGGTAGTGTTAGGTTTTTTTAAGGGGAGCTTATTCTCCTTGATCTGTCCGCAGCCTTTGACACTGTTGACCACCCTCTCTTGCTCCAAACCCTCCAATCCTTCGGCATATGTGACACAGCCCTCTCGTGGCTTTCTTCCTACCTGTCAAACAGTACCTTTAGTGTAGCCTTCTCTGGGGCCTCCTCTGCCCCGTCACCACTTTCTGTCGGAGTACCGCAAGGCTCTGTCCTCGGTCCCCTTCTCTTCTCAATCTACACGTCATCACTAGGTTCCCTAATAAAGTCCCATGGTTTACAATATCATTTGTATGCCGACGACACCCAAATCTACTTCTCTGCACCAGACCTTTCTACTTCCGTGCTAACCCGTGTCACTAACTGTCTTTCTCACATCTCCAACTGGATGTCCTCTCACTACCTCAAGCTAAATCTCTCCAAAACTGAGCTCCTTATTTTCCCCCCTTCTTCTAAACTCTCCACCCCCAATCTCTCTATAACTGTCGACAACTCCATCATTACCCCTACCCCGCATGCCCGATGTCTCGGGGTCACATTTGACTCAGATCTTTCTTTCACTCCTCACATTCAGTCTTTGGCTAAAGCCTGCCGCTTCCACCTTAAAAACATCTCTAAAATTAGACACTTCCTTACACAAGACACAACTAAGATTTGAATCCACTCTCTCATCCTCTCCTGCCTCGATTACTGCAACTCTGTCCTCTCTGGTCTCCCCACCTACCGCCTAGCTCCTTTACAATCCTTAATGAATGCCTCTGCCAGACTCATCTTCCTTACACGTCGCTCTTCATCTGCTGCACCTCTCTGCCAATCCCTTCACTGGCTTCCTCTTGCCTCTAGGATCAAACACAAAATTCTCACTCTGACATACAAAGCCCTCAACTGCACTGCTCCCCCCTATATCTCAGACCTTGTCTCCAGATACTCTCCCTCCCGTCCCCTTCGCTCTGCTCACGACCTCCTCCTCTCCTCCTCTCTTGTCACCTCATCACACTCCCGTTTACAGGACTTCTCCAGACTGGCTTCCATCTTGTGGAACTCTCTGCCTCGCTCCACAAGACTCTCTTCTAGTTTTAAAAGCTTCAAGTGCTCCCTAAAGACTCTACTGTTCAGCGATGCATACAACCTACGCTAACCTTTCTTTATACCAGTTCCTCTCCTCCATTGCTATCCCCTGAACCCCCCTAGCATGTAAGCTTAAGAGTCCAACTGTGTGTTGATCACCTTCTCAAGAGCTGACTACAACAGTGCAACTCTTGGCAGGGCCCTCTACCCATTTGATCCCTATAACTGTTTTTTGTACTCCGCCTTTGTTAATAGCGCTGCAGAATCTGTTGGCGCTCTACAAATAACCGATAATAATAATAAATAATAATAATAAGGTTGGGTGTGGGTGGTGGGTTTTAATGTTGGGGGGTTGTATTTCTTTTTTTTACAGGCAAATGAGCTGATTACTTTGGGGCAATGTCTTGCAAAAGGTCCTTTTAAGGGCTATTTTAATTTAGTTTAGGGTAGGGAATTTTATTATTTTGGGGGGCTTTTTTATTTTATTAGGGGGCTTAGATTAGGTGTAATTAGTTTAAACTGCTTGTAATTTTTTTTTATTTTCTGTAATTTAGAGGGGGTTTTTTGTACTTTAGTTAATTTTAGTTATTTTAATTTAATTGTAAATAATTGTATTTAATTAATTTAATTTAATTTAATTTATTTAATGATAGTGTAGTGTTAGGTGTAATTGTAACTTAGGTTAGGATTTATTTTACAGGTAATTTTGTATTTACTTTAGCTAGGTAGCTATTAAATAGTTAATAACTATTTAATAAGTATTGTAGCTAGTTAAAATAAATAAAAAGTTGCCTGTAAAATAAAAATAAACCCTAAAATAGCTACAATGTAATTATTAGTTACATTGTAGCTATCTTAGGGTTTATTTTATAGGTAAGTATTTAGTTTTAAATAGGATTAATTTAGTTAATTATAGGAATATTTATTTAGATTAATTTAAATAATATTTAAGTTAGGGGGGTGTTAGGGTTAGGGTTAGACTTAGGTTTAGGGGTTAATTAAATTAATATAGTTGCGGCGGTGTAGGGGGGGCAGGATAGGGGTTAATAAATGTCATGTAGGTGGCGGCGGGCTCCGGGAGTGGCGGTTTAGGGGTTAATAAATTTATTATAGTTGCGGCGGGGTCCGGGAGCAGCGGTTTTGGGGTTAATAAGTTTATTTAGGTGGCGGTGGGCTCCGGGAGTGGCGGTTTAGGGGTTAATAAGTGTAATGTAGGTGGCGGCAGTGTTGGGGGGGGCAGATTAGGGGTGTTTAGACTCGGGGTACAGGTTAGGGTGTTAGGTGCAGACACTTCACATAGAAATCAATGGGATATCGGGCAGCAGTGAACATGAGCTCTCGCTGCTGTCAGACTTCCATTGATTCCTATGGGATCCACCACCTCCAGGGCGGCGGATTGAACACCAGGTACGCTGGGCCGGAATAGTGGCGAGCATACCTGGTTGTTCTTTGATAACTTCCAAAAGTAGTCAGATTGTGCCGAACTTGCGTTCGGAACATCTGGAGTGACGTAACCATCGATCTGTGTCGGACTGAGTCCGGCGGATCGTAGGTTACGTCACTATATTCTACTTTTACCGGTCTGTAGGGCTTGATAACTATGGTGAATCAGCCTCGCCACAAATACGCTGCAGAATTCCAGCATATTTGCGGTTGACGGCTTGATAAATAGAGGCCAATGTAACTATTAGTTATATTGTAGCTAGCTTAGGTTTTATTTTACAGGTAAGTATTTAGTTTTAAATAGGATTTATTTAGGTATTAATTGTAATTTTTAATTAGATTTATTTTAATTATGTTCAAGTTAGTGGGTGTTAGGGTTAGGCTTAGGGTTAGGTTTAGGGGTTAATAACTTTAGTATAGCGGCGGTGACGTTGGGGTGAAAGATTAGGGGTTAATAAGTGTAATGTAGGTAGTGACGACATTGGGGGCGTCAGATTAGGGGTTAATAAGTGTAGGTAGTTGGCGGCGATGTTAGGGCCCGCAGATTAGGGGTTAATAAGTGTAATGTAGGTGGCGGCGATGTCAGGGGCAACAGATTAGGGGTTAATAAGTGTATTGTAGGTGTCGGCGATGTCGGGGGCGGCAGATTAGGGGTGTTTAGATGTTACGTGTTAAAAAGGTATAAACATACATTTTCTTTCCCCATAGGAATCAATGAGGCTGCATTGCGGAGCTTTACGCTCCATTATTGCAGATGTTAGGCTTTTTTTTAGCCGGCTCTCCCCATTGATGTCTATGGGGAAATTGTGCCTGAGCACGTCAAACCAGCTCAAAGCAGCGCTGGTATTTGAGTGCGGTATGGAGCTCAATGCTGCCATATTGCCTGCTAACACCAGGTTTTTGCAAACCTGTAATAGCAGCGCTATAGGGAGGTGAGCGGTGGAAATAACTTGCAAGTTAGCAGCGAGCCACTCATAATGCAAAACTCATAATCCTGCCGAATGTTCTTTACATAAGAGATTAAGTTCTAAGTATGTTTAAATAGGCATTACTATATATATATCTGTATATATATATACCTATATATAATTATTTATATGTGTGTATATATATATATACATACACAGTATCTCACAAAAGTGAGTGCACCCTTCCATTTTTGTAAATATTTTATTATATTTTTTCATGTGACAGCACTGAAGAAATGACACTTTTCTACAATGTAAAGTAGTAATTGTGCAACCTGTATAACATTGTAAATATGCTGTCCCCTCAAAATAACTCAACACACAGCCAATAATGTCTAAACCGTTGGCAACAAAAGTGAAAACACCCCTTATAGGAAATGTCCAAATTGTGCCCAAAGTGTCAATATTTTGTGTGACCACCATTATTTTCCAGCACTGCCTTAACCCTCTTGGGCATGGAGTTCACCAGAGCTTCACAGGTTGCCACTGGAGTCCTCTTCCACTCCTCCATGATGACATAACAGAGCTGGTGGATGTTAGAGACCTTGCGCTCCCGCACCTTCCATGTGAGGATGCCCCATAGATGCTCAATAGGGTTTAGGTCTGGAGACATGCTTGGCCAGTCCATCACCTTTACCCTCAGCTTTTTTAGCAAGGCAGTGATCGTCCTGGAGGTGTTTGGTGTTTTTGGAGTCGTTATCATTTTGGAATAATGCCCTGCGGCCCAGTCTCCAAAGGGAGGAGATCATGCTCTGCTGTTTTTTTAGATTCCTAATAAAGACATAAAATACAGTGCTGGTGACTCTACATTTGTTGCATTACATTTGGGGAAATAGCAGTTTTTTACCCCTGTCACTCGAGCACTTGGACAGTAGCAGCAGTGCTGATATTCTATCTCATTGAAGCTGCTTCAGTATGTCACAGTATATGTTGGCATTCATGGTTCCCTCAATGAACTGTAGCTCCCCAGTGCCGGCAGAACTAATGCAGGCCCAGACTATGACACTCCCACCACCATGCTTGACTATAGTCAAGACACACTTGTCTTTGTACTCCTCACCTGGTTGCCGCCACACATGCTTGACACCATCTGAACCAAATAAGTTTATCTTGGTCTCATTGGACCACAGGACATGGTTCCAGTAATCCATGTACTTAGACTGCTTGTCTTCAGCAAACTGTTTGTGGGGTTTCTTGTGCATCATCTTTAGAAGAGGCTTCCTTCTGGGATGACAGACATGCAGACCAATTTGATGCTAGGGCCTCTATATATCAAGTCATCGAGTTTCTAGCATTCAACAGCACCAATAGGCTTGCCTAAGATCGCCTAACATTGCCGCCGTGGACCTTAATACGTTTGCCAAATTTATCAAGAAAGCTGTCAAAAAAGCCGCACACCAAGTATGGGGCAATGAGCAGTGGACTGTTGTTAACTAACAGTCATCGATCTCGCTGCTCTTCGGCTTTTTTATAGCTTTCTTGCTATACTGTCACTAAGCACCCACACTATACTATACTGTTTTACCCCCTAAACCGCCACTCCCGGAGCCCCCCACAACTAAATAAAGTTATTAACCCCAAAACCACCGCTCCCGGACCCCGCCGCAACTCTAATAAATGTATTAACCCCTAAACCGCCGCTCCCAGACCCCGCCGCCACCTACTTTATACCTATTAACCCCTAATCTGCTGCCCCTATACCGCCGCCACCTACATAAAGTTATTAACCCCTATCCTGCCGATCCTGGACCCCGCTGCCACCTACATTATACCTATTAACCCCTAATCTGCCGCCCCCTATACTGCTGCCACCTACATAAAGTTATTAACCCCTATCCTGCCGATCCCGGACCCCGCCGCAACTAAATAAATTGATTAACCCCTAAACTGCCGCTCCCGGAGCCCACTGCCACCTACATTATATTTATTAACCCCTAATCTGCCCTCCCTACACCGCCGCCACTATAATAAACATATTAACCCCTAAACCTAAGTCTAACCCTAACCCTAACACCCCCCTAACTTAAATATAATTTAAATAAATATTACTATAATTAACTAAATTATTCCTATTTAAAACTAAATACTTACCTGTAAAATAAACCCGAAGATAGCTAAAATATAACTAATAGTTACATTGTAGCTAGCTTAGGGTTTATTTTTATTTTACAGGCAAGTTTGTATTTATTTTAACTAGGTACAATAGTTATTAAATAGTTATTAACTATTTAATAACTACCTAGCTAAAATAAATACAAATTTACCTGTAAAATAAAACCTAACCTAAGTTACAATTACACCTAACACTTCACTATCATTAAAATAATTAAATAAATTAACTACAATTAAATAAAACTAATTACAGTTAAATAAAATTAACTAAAGTACAAAAAAAACAAACACTAAATTATAGAAAATAAAAAAATAATTACAAGAATTTTAAACTAATTACACCTACTCTAATCCCCCTAATAAAATAAAAAAGCCCCCCAAAATAATACAATTCCCTACCCTACCCTAAATTACAAATAGCCCTTAAAAGGGCCTTTTGCGGGGCATTGCCCCAAAGTAATCAGCTCTTTCACCTGTAAAAAAAAATACAATACCCCCCAACATTAAAACCCACCACCCACACACCCAACCCTACTCTAAAACCCACCCAATCCCCCCTTAATAAAACCTAACACTAACCCCTTGAAGATCACCCAACCGTGAGATGTCTAGAAGTCTAGAATTCTATCAGCCAATCGGAATTAAGGTAGGAAAAATCCTATTGGCTGATGCAATCAGCCAATAGGATTGAGCTTGCATTCTATTGGCTGTTCCTACCTTAATTCCGATTGGCTGATAGAATTCTATCAGCCAATCGGAATTCAAGGGATGCCATCTTGGATGACGTCATTTAAAGGAATCTTCATTCATCGGGATTCGTCGGAAGAAGAGGATGCTCCGCGTCGGCTGGCTTGAAGTTGGACCCGCTCCGGATGGATGAAGATAGAAGATGCTGCCTGGATGAAGCCTTCTGCCCGTCTGGAGGTCCTCTTCTGCCCGGATCGGATGAAGACTTCTGCCCCTCTGGAGGTCCACTTGTGCCCTGCTGGGTGAAGACGGCTCAAGGTAGGGTGATCTTCAAGGGGTTTAAAAAGATCTTGAAAAAGCCCTGTAAAGGGAGAAACGCGTTGATGTTGGTTGCAATCTTTGAACATTAAATATTGTTCCACAGTTTACAGTTGCTGCTACAGATTGATGCTGTTTGCTATCTGTGAAATATTGAACAGTATATCGTTTTTGTTCTTGTCTATGCACTAATACCACCAGCCTGATTTAAGGTGAGGACACTGGATTTCGAATCAACTTTAACAGTTGCACCTATCACACAGCACCTTTCAATAGTATGCTGCGTGCTTTTGGGCACTTAAAGAGCGGATACTTTGTCTTTGTGGAGCAAAGCAGCTGGCGTTTGAAGGCAATCACACAAGGACCAATCAGATTGCTTAGCCAAGCCAGCGCCCATATAGGTGACATCATTTCCGCCACGGCGGTAATTTCCTTTTACAGAATCGAAAGCCGCACTGTTTGGGGGTAAGCTCGCATCTCCTATCCACAGAATAACTTTTTATCTGGATTGCTCAAGTATATTTGGTCATAAGGAAAGACACTTTATGACTGTTTCTTTTATGTGGTGGCAACCTTTTTAAGATACGGAGACATTCGTTTGCAGTTTTTATTTTATATTGTGCTTTTAAATTGCTATTTGTTTTTTTGTTGGTACATTATATTAAATTTTAGGCAGAGCCTTGCTAATTACATACAAGTTTGTCACTCATTTATTATTTAGTTTTTTATTGTTTATACTATATTGTATTTTTGCCAATTGTGCACAAATCACTTTTTCACTAATAAGTCACATTATTGTTATATTTCCTTCCACACTAGTTCCTTGTGGGTTTACACTTTTCAATAGACTTTATAAATTACACATAAGGTTTTCTACTTGAGTAGTAGCACTAATAATTCACAATTCCATACACCTTTAGCTATAGCGCTCCTGTCTAATAACATTTTCTGGCTTCAATCATTTATTATTTATCAGACCCTAGATTTCATATTCTTATAAGTATTTATTTATTTTAATTTATCTCTCATTGTGTTATGCCACAGTGCAGTGCAAAAGAAGCATGAAAATTCCACAAGGAACACACAAACCTGGATGACATCTAATCTGCTATATCAATGCAGATAAATAGTGTTAATTCAAGAATATTTTTCTTTAAGCTGCTAGTCTACAGACTGCAAACTCTCAATCATAGAAGCACCAGCAGCCAGCTTTACTAACAAGTTCCTCATTCCGTTTTTTTCTTTAAGCTGCTAAAGACTGTTTCCCTCATTCATACAAGCACCAGCCAGTGGCGTCACAGAGTGCAGAGGTGATTGGCCATAAGAAGCGGTAGGCACGCGGCCCGGGGCTGTGCACTGACAGACTTGGAACAAAGTCAGAGAGCAGAATTTTCATAGTTTGCACCTAAAACTTTTCTTTAGTGATTTATTTTCAGAGTGCTCTGTTTATCTTTCATTTGATGCTCTGCTGAGCCAGGGAGCAGCTCTAGGCATGAGCTTTATAATTAATGCAGTGCAGTTTACATGTTTTGTATGTGTGTGTGTGTGTGTGTGTGTCTGAGTGTTTCTGTGTGTGTGTCTGAGTGTTTTTGTGTGTCTGAGTGTTTTTGTGTGTGTGTCTGAGTGTTTTTGTGTTTGTGTGTGTCTGAGTGTTTTTGTGTGTCTGAGTGTTTTTGTGTGTGTGTGTCTGAGTGTTTTTGTGTGTGTGTCTAAGTGTGTTTCCGAGTGTTTTTGTGTGCATCTGAGTGTGTTTTAAGTGTGTGTGCCTGTGTTTTTGTGTTTGTGTGTGTCTGCTTTCTGGGGGGTAGGGGGGTGACACCATAACTTACCGCACCGGGTGACACCAACCCTAGTGACACCACTGGCACAAGCAGCCAGCTTTACTAGCAAGTTCCTCATTCCATTTTTTCTTTAAGCTGCTAAAGACTGTTCCCTCTCATTCATAGAAGCACCTAAAGCCCATTTTACTAACAAGTTCCTCATTCCGTTTTTTCTTTAAGCTGCTAAAGACTGTTTCCCTCATTCATAGAAGCACCAGCATCCAGCTTTACTAACAAGTTCCTCATTCCGTTTTTTCTTTAAGCTGCTAAAGACTGTTTCCCTCATTCATACAAGCACCAGCAGCCAGCTTTACTAACAAGTTCCTCATTCTGTTTTTTCTTTAAGCTGCTAAAGACTGTTCCCTCTCATTCATAGAAGCACCAGCAGCCAGTTTTACTAACAAGTTCCTCATTCCGTTTTTTCTTTAAGCTGCTAAAGACTGTTTCCCTCATTCATAGAAGCACCAGCAGCCAGCTTTACTAACAAGTTCCTCATTCCATTTTTTCTTTAAGCTGCTAAAGACTGTTTCCCTCATTCATACAAGCACCAGCCAGTGGCGTCACTAGGGGGTGCGGGGGGTGAGGTTTGCACCCGGGTGACACCCTCCAGGGGGTGACACCACCAAATAAAATATATATATTTGTTTTTTGTTTTTGTTTTTATTGAAATTCAAAGAAATACAATGTAGAAATGCATAGATTTTTTTATTAGAGGGGCCAACATTTGTGGACATTAGTGGGACTGGTGAAAATGTAGATACACTTAATTTTTTTTGCCCCTTGAGTCAGCGCTGTAATTTCCACAAATAGTTTTCCCAGCTGCTTTTGCTTGTTTGTACTTTGCTCCT
This sequence comes from Bombina bombina, assembly GCF_027579735.1. Lineage (NCBI taxonomy): Eukaryota > Metazoa > Chordata > Amphibia > Anura > Bombinatoridae > Bombina > Bombina bombina. The sequence continues at coordinate 1,109,835,370 of NC_069504.1, forward strand.
CCCCTGCCCAATTTCACTATGAATGTTGTGGGCGTGCTGTGGGGCTTGGAAAGTTGCGCTGCTAGCCTAAACCTGCCTGCCTATCTGTGCTCACTGCTCAGTGACGTGTGGAGCAGTGGAGTCACTCACTGCTGTGCTTCTCTCTAAATGGGAACTGGGAAATTGTGAGGGGGATGCCTGGCACCTGACCGCATAACTGTCTGACACTGTCTCTAAAGTGAAGGAGCCACGTATGATGCCCACCAGACCTGTATGGTTACGGTAAGCTAAGTGCACACTGAAGAGGTAGGAGGGGAGGGCGGATGGGGGTCTGGGGGTGGGAAGAGTGCAGAGGTGATTGGCCATAAGAAGCGGTAGGCACGAGGCCCGGGGCTGTGCACTGACAGACTTGGAACAGAGTCAGAGAGCAGAATTTTCATAGTTTGCGCACCTAAACCTTTTCTTTAGTGTTTATTTTTAGAGTGCACTGTTTATCTTTCATTTGATGCTCTGCTGAGCCAGGGAGCAGCTCTAGGCATGAGCTTTATAATTAATGCAGTGCAGTTTACATGTTTTGTATGTGTGTGTGTGTGTCTGAGTGTTTCTGTGTGTGTGTGTGTGTGTGTGTGTGTCTGAGTGTTTCTGTGTGTGTGTGTGTGTGTCTGAGTGTTTCTGTGTGTGTGTCTAAGTGTGTTTCCGAGTGTTTGTGTGTGCATCTGAGTGTGTTTTAAGTGTGTGTGCCTGTGTTTTTGTGTTTGTGTGTGTCTGCTTTCTGGGGGGTAGGGGGTGACACCATAACTTACCGCACCGGGTGACACCAGCCCTAGTGACGCCACTGGCACAAGCAGCCAGCTTTACTAACAAGTTCCTCATTCCATTTTTTCTTTAAGCTTCTTAAGACTGTTCCCTCTCATTCATAGAAGCACCAGCAGCCCATTTTACTAACAAGTTCCTCATTCCGTTTTTTCTTTAAGCTGCTAAAGACTGTTTCCCTCATTCATAGAAGCACCAGCATCCAGCTTTACTAACAAGTTCCTCATTCCGTTTTTTCTTTAAGCTGCTAAAGACTGTTTCCCTCATTCATACAAGCACCAGCAGCCAGCTTTACTAACAAGTTCCTCATTCTGTTTTTTCTTTAAGCTGCTAAAGACTGTTCCCTCTCATTCATAGAAGCACCAGCAGCCAGTTTTACTAACAAGTTCCTCATTCCGTTTTTTCTTTAAGCTGCTAAAGACTGTTTCCCTCATTCATAGAAGCACCAGCAGCCAGCTTTACTAACAAGTTCCTCATTCCGTTTTTTCTTTAAGCTGCTAAAGACTGTTTCCCTCATTCATACAAGCACCAGCCAGTGGCGTCACTAGGGGGTGCGGGGGGTGAGGGTTGCACCCGGGTGACACCCTCCAGGGGGTGACACCACCAAATAAAATATATATTTTTTTTTTTTTATTTTTTTTTAATTGAAATTCAAAGAAATACAATGTAGAAATGCATAGATTTTTTTATTAGAGGGGCCAACATTTGTGGACATTAGTGGGACTGGTGAAAATGTAGATACACTTAATTTTTTTTCCCCTTGAGTCAGCGCTGTAATTTCCACAAATAGTTTTCCCAGCTGCTTTTGCTTGTTTGTACTTTGCTCCTCCCCTGCCCAATTTCACTATGAATGTTGTGGGCGTGCCGTGGGGCTTGGAAAGTTGCGCTGCTAGCCTAAACCTGCCTGCCTATCTGTGCTCACTGCTCAGTGACGTGTGGAGCAGTGGAGTCACTCACTGCTGTGCTTCTCTCTAAATGGGAACTGGGAAATTGTGAGGGGGATGCCTGGCACCTGACCGCATAACTGTCTGACACTGTCTCTAAAGTGAAGGAGCCACGTATGATGCCCACCAGACCTGTATGGTTACGGTAAGCTAAGTGCACACTGAAGAGGTAGGAGGGGAGGGCGGATGGGGGTCTGGGGGTGGGAAGAGTGCAGAGGTGATTGGCCATAAGAAGCGGTAGGCACGAGGCCCGGGGCTGTGCACTGACAGACTTGGAACAGAGTCAGAGAGCAGAATTTTCATAGTTTGCGCACCTAAACCTTTTCTTTAGTGTTTATTTTTAGAGTGCACTGTTTATCTTTCATTTGATGCTCTGCTGAGCCAGGGAGCAGCTCTAGGCATGAGCTTTATAATTAATGCAGTGCAGTTTACATGTTTTGTATGTGTGTGTGTGTCTGAGTGTTTCTGTGTGTGTGTGTGTGTGTGTGTCTGAGTGTTTCTGTGTGTGTGTGTGTGTGTGTCTGAGTGTTTCTGTGTGTGTGTCTAAGTGTGTTTCCGAGTGTTTGTGTGTGCATCTGAGTGTGTTTTAAGTGTGTGTGCCTGTGTTTTTGTGTTTGTCTGCTTTCTGGGGGGTAGGGGGTGACACCATAACTTACCGCACCGGGTGACACCAGCCCTAGTGACGCCACTGGCACAAGCAGCCAGCTTTACTAACAAGTTCCTCATTCCATTTTTTCTTTAAGCTTCTTAAGACTGTTCCCTGTCATTCATAGAAGCACCAGCAGCCCATTTTACTAACAAGTTCCTCATTCCGTTTTTTCTTTAAGCTGCTAAAGACTGTTTCCCTCATTCATAGAAGCACCAGCATCCAGCTTTACTAACAAGTTCCTCATTCCGTTTTTTCTTTAAGCTGCTAAAGACTGTTTCCCTCATTCATACAAGCACCAGCAGCCAGCTTTACTAACAAGTTCCTCATTCTGTTTTTTCTTTAAGCTGCTAAAGACTGTTCCCTCTCATTCATAGAAGCACCAGCAGCCAGTTTTACTAACAAGTTCCTTATTCCCATTGAATGAGAGGGAATAGTCTTCAGCAGCTTAAAGAAAAAACGGAATGAGGAACTTGTTAGTAAAGCTGGCTGCTGTTGCTTCTATGAATGAGACTCATTCATAAAAGGACCATCAGCCAGCTTTACTCACTTCCAAGTTCCTCTCCTGTCTCCTCGATATCTTAAGTAAAGTTCCTAGCAGACACAGCCACACACAATGAGTGACAGTCATTTCCACCCACTGCTCCCTGCTAATTTAAAGAATTATTAACCGTATCGGTCCTCATGCATGTAATCATCTGATTCAGAATCAGATGATCACATGATGAGTACCGGTCCGGTTAATAATTCTAAGGCAAGCTCCATGCTGCACTAGTAACTAATGGCCAATCAGAGTAAAAAATGACAGTGCACGCTTCTTTTTTTACCCCCTCCTAGGCCGCATACCCATTATTAGTATTATTACATAAGTCAGTCTCTTACTTGCAGGGTAATGGTTGTCGTCCGCTCCTCAGTCAGGGGCAGGCAGCAGCTGATCAGCTGTCGCAAGTCGCAATCCGTATCCTCCTCTGTGTTTTTTTGATGATTGGTGCTCACTTGCTCAGTGACTACCAGGCAGGAGTGTCTGTCTGTCACTGTTGTTCCAGCTACACTGTTTGTTCTTTGCGCATGCGCAGTGCAGCAGGGATACAACTCCGGTCAGTACGTTCTCCTGGTGCTGTCAATCACCAGGAGAACATACATGACCGGAGTTGATTGGCTCCCAGGAAAATACGAGGCCTCATTAGAGATGCCTCTTTAATAGTTTTTTCAGCCGTGCTGCAGCTCCCAATCACCACCGGGTGGTGCAGCAGAGCGGCTAGTCTTAAAATCTATTGAAAATATTGCGCAATAGAGAGAGCAGAACCAGCTGCCTCTATTGCGCAATATTATAAAGTTTGAAGAAGAAAAAAAACTTTTTTTTTTATTCAAATTTAATTTTTTATTTCAATTTGCCCCAAATGGAGGCAGCGGCAGTGCCTCACCTGCCTCCTATGAGTGCACGTCACTTCCCGGTCACTTGCTACTAGCAAGATCAGTAACATTACACTGATATTCTTAAGCTGCAAACGCTAGTTCGTTCTAAAAATCAACCCTTGAAGAGGGATTTTAATTTATACATTATAACCGCTATTGGTGGAGGCAAAGAACAGAAAGATTTCTGACCTATCCAATCCAGTCACGTGATAGAAACTATATGATGTAATAACAACGGACTTTTGTGGATAAACAGTGAGTAAAAGAAGAGACATCATTACACTGTGTAAATTGCTAAAAAGAATCATATTCATTTGTATCAATTCCACAAGGAGGAAATGCAGTGCCGAGTTCCCCCCTTGCAACTTCCTCTTCTTCTCCGGATCCTGGCTGAAGCAGTTTTTCCTTAGCAGTTCTGTCATCACCAGTGCAGCTATGCATCGTTCCAGGCGCTCTACTCTGCCTCCTAGACGTTACCAGTCGGAGCAGGAACCTCCTGGACCTGCAAAAGAAAAAATAAAGATAAGTGTTCCATCTGTTACTGAGGATGATTTAGATATCATTCCCCCAACTCAATATACTACTGTTGTGTCAGCCCAGGTTCATAATGTGGAAGAGCAGGGACCTATTGATATTGAGTTAGCTCAGGAATCCCCCAGACCGCAAGCATTGCAGACCCAGCAGGTTAATTTACCCCTTGATAGTGTACAGGCCTCATTTCTTAGTGCAGTACCCCCTGCTGCTATGTCAGCAGTTTCTGACCTGTTAAAAAACATAATATCCGCAATGGCTGCATCCTCCCCAGGGCCCAGTGTGACACCAGTTGTTCTCCCTCCTGATCCTTCTAGTCAGGATCAGGATCCTGCTTTATCTACCCCCAGCAGGCATCGCCCTTTCACACCTCTCATTGAGGCACCACACGTGGCAACACGCGGTCCCCAGCCCGGCCGGAACATGGCCTCTGTAACTGCCCCTCAACCCGCAACACCCGGTCCACTTGCCCACAGGCGCACCATACCCGAGGCCCATACTACCCCAGGGCCTATGCTGGACTCCCCAGGGCCTAGCGATCTCCTTCGCCAGCCGCGTGGTCTGGGGCCGACTTCCGGTGTCAACGCCATGTTAGTGACGTCACCGGAAGCGGCCATCGGCACTTCCGGCTTGGCAGACTCCCGCGCGGTCGCAAGGACATCGGCTCCCGGGGCAACGCCACTTGCAGGTGAGCACCGAGAGCCGTCCTTGGCCGTTGGCGGGTTATCAGTGGGGGGTCGGAGGGGCCTTAGCAGCGCAAGCAAACAGCGCAAGCGACCAGCACATTTGAACGTTAATCCTCAGGGGCATCAAAGGGGTCGCTCCATCATAAGAGGTAGTACCAGGCAGATAGCCAGTAATAGGGGTAGGGGGGCACGCAGTGTTAACCCTCCCAGGGCAATGAGGCCATTACAGTTTTTACAAATGGGAGATAACGCAAATGCCGTTCAGCAGGCCGCTCCCGATATTGTTAACCCACACAGGGCTGATAGTGGTTTAGTTCAAGCGGCCGCTCAGCCGCAGGATATTGTCATTAATACACAAATGTCTGATAATAGTCTGCATGTGACTCAGGGCAATGATCGCAGTATGCATGTGAATCAGAGCATTGAGTATCATTTACCGTCTCATCATTTACCATCCCCCATTGGTGTGAATGCCGTTTTGCATGGTGTGAATGTACAAGCAGCAACTCAGGGACATAATACACCCCTGGTTGGCATGCATAATGCAAGTGTGCAATCTTTAGGCCAGGTACAACATCCCATTATGACAGGCATACATGGAGTACAAGCCCTTGCTCAGGGTCTCCACTCCCCCATTGCAGCCACGCAGGGCGCTCATGCACATTCATTAAGCCATGCACAATCAATAAGCCAGGCTAGCCATAACCCTATTGTAGACCAGCAGGGTGTGAATGCACAGACATCTGCGAATGGACAGTCAGCGAGTCAGGGATTTCATACACCTATGGTGATGTCTGCAAATAATACTCAGGTTGCAAACACGCTTCATATAGCTCATCCACCCCTTGCTACTGATAATCCAGACACATCCATTGGGCAAAGTGCTCGCAAAATTCTATCTCTTTTGCAGGGAGCAATTGGATCACAAAGTGCAGCAAAAACACGGACCACCAATGCCACAGTCATGAGTGGGGCAGATGCAGGAGTAGCAGCCAGCATTACAGCAGGAGCAACAGCCACCACTTCCACTGCACAGCAAGGGTCTTCAGGAGTCGCCCTCCAAAACCAGCAAGCAGGCCAGCCCGTTACCAGCATGGGTCAGGGACCTCCTGCCATTAGTCACGGTGAGAATGCTTTATTTACACACAATGACCATTCTTCCTCTGACTCATCCTCCTCTGACTCAGGGTCTGAGACTGACTCTTCCTTGGGTTTACAGGGGTCAGGTCAGAAGAAAATGTTTAGAATGATTAAGAAAATTTTAAAGAGGGGGGTCGCGCCAGATAATAAGCAGGACAGCGCTAGTAACACCGCCCCGCAAAATCCATCTACCTCTACAGAGGTGCCAGCTGAACCTCTCCCTACCAGGGCCATCTCTGAAAGGCGAGCAGCCCTTTATGGGGACGCAAGCCCAGGAAAAATATACTCATTGCATAGACACCTACGCAAAAAGGTGGTCAGTAGGATTCACCGTGGAAAATATGTTAATATATTTGACCTTTCGGTGGAGGCGTATAGGCAGAGAGAGAGGAGCGCTGAGGGAACAGGGCCTAAAAAATTTAAACGCCCAGACACTTTTGATGAGTGGCTCCAGTGCTTCCGAGTTTTTTCCTCCTGTTATATAGAAAAGTACCCCTCCCAGAGTTTGCCTATCCTAAAATACACGGACACTATTCACTGGATTCAGCGTAATCACAGTGAAGGTGTGTGGAGGGAATATGATGCTGAGTTCAGGAGGAAAATGGCAGGAAATCCTTCCCTGACTTTTGACTCTACTGACAACCAGTTGTGGCAGCGGATGGACCCAAAAGGGGGCGCACCCGCTGCTGTAACTTCAACTCAGCAATCAGCGCAGCAGTCCTTTCGCAACACTAGAAGCAGGAAACGGGGTGGCACTTGCTGGCCCTTCCAGGATAAAAAATGTGACAAGGGTAGCGCCTGCACCTTCAGACACATCTGCAGGTACTGCTCCGGTCCACACCCTGGCAGTGACTGCATCAAACGAAGGGACCATACCAATAAGCCCCCTTCAGCAAGCTTGGGCCAGAAAGGCGGAAACGCCAGTTAAGGTACATGCGATGGCTCCCTGGTTGTGGGCTTACCCAGACCAGGCTGCGGCACGTATGTTATGGGAGGGTTTTTCATTTGGTTTTCATATCCCCACAGTTAGGCAAATCAGGGGTAAGAAATTTAATAGGAACCTTATTTCAGCATACCAACACCCCGAAGTAGTGAGGGATAAAATTAATAAAGAAGTGGCTTTAGGGCGAATGGCTGGCCCCTTTGCTGCCCCACCTTTACCTGATTTGGTCATTTCCCCGTTGGGGGTGGTTCCCAAGAAAGATCCGGGGAAGTTTCGCCTCATTCAGCACCTGTCGTACCCAAAGGGTAGCTCAGTCAATGATGCCATTGACCCCCAACTCAGCTCAGTGCGCTATCAATCCTTTGATAGCGCACTAGACCTGGTCAGGAGGGCGGGTCATGGTGCTCTATTGGCGAAACTAGACATTGAGTCGGCATTTAGGCTTCTTCCACTCCACCCTTCAGTTTTCCATCTAATAGGTTGTAAGTTTGCAGGTGTGTACTACGTGGATCGCTGCCTGCCCATGGGCTGCTCTTTGTCATGCGCTTTGTTTGAAGCGTTCAGCAGTTTCCTTCATTGGGTCGTAGCTTCAGAAGTGGGCAGCGATCCCATAGCACACTACCTGGACGATTTTCTCATTGTGGGGAGAGCAGGCTCCGATGATTGTTTATCCACAATGAACATCATGCGCAGCGTCATGAGGCATTTTGGGGTGCCCCTGGCAGAGGACAAAACGCAAGGCCCCGCGTCCTGTTTAGTTTTCCTGGGAATCGAAATCGATACCCAGGCTAGGCTCTGTAGGTTGCCACCTGATAAAGTTCAGAGCATGCTTGAGGCGGTCAGAGTGGCAGTCTCTAATGCAGTTATTTCCCTGAAACAGTTACAATCTCTGTTAGGTTTGCTTAATTTCGCATGCAGAGTTATCCCCATGGGTCGGGTTTTTAACCGTAGATTGGAAAGACAGCTTAGTGGTAGGTCGAACCTGAGGTCAAAGATAACCCTAGGGAGCGAATTGCTAGCTGACCTAGTAGTCTGGGAACAATTTCTCATGTGGTTTAACGGGATTCGGGTCTGGCGTACCCCTCCCATGTCTAGCCAGTTACTGCACCTTTTCACTGACGCAGCTGGATCGCACGGTTACGGGGCCTATTTCCAGGGAGAGTGGAGCGCGGAGCCCTGGCCGGAGTCCTGGGCCCCAGCGGGCCTTACTCGCAACCTAACTCTCCTGGAGCTATTCCCCGTGGTCTTGGCGGTCGAGCTGTGGGGTGAGAAGTTGGCGAACGGGACTGTTGTGTTCTGGACAGACAACATCAGTGTGGTTTTTGCGATCAATAACTTGTCAGCCACCTCAGCAAAGGTCATTACCTTGCTGCGCCACCTGGTGTTGCGCTGTCTGGACCTTAACATCCAGTTCCAGGCCCGTCATGTCCCGGGCGTTAACAATGTTGTAGCTGACGCCCTGTCACGATTCGAATGGGTGACATTTCGCCAGTTAGCCCCCAAAGCTGCAGCCGTGGGTTTACGCTGTCCTGATTTCCTTTGGCAGCTCGTCCTTCCTGGATAGCCTTGCTTCCGTTGGTCCGCTCCTCCTTAGCACCATCCACTTGGCACGCCTATGCCCGCATGTGGTCTGAATGGGACAATTTCTGTGCATCCAGGGGAGCCAATGCTGCTCAGGGGTCTAGGGACACCTTACATGATTGGCTGGTGAGTTTGCATGCCTCTGGGGTCCGTCAGGGGGCAATACAATCCAAATTGGCCGCCCTCTCATTTTTCTATAGGGCATTAGCCATTCCTGACCCAACCAATTCCTTTTTTATTAGACAGGTGATCAAGGGTTGGGGCAGATCGCAGCAGCGAAAAATAGACACGCGCGAACCCATCACCCGCGAGCGCCTGGAGCGATTGCTCCTGGCACTCGACGTGGTCTGTAGATCAGATTTTGAAGCTCTTCTCTTCAAAACTGCGTTTAATCTGGCCTTTGCCGCCGCTCTTAGAGTTAGTGAAGTAGTAGCACCCTCCAAGCAGGCGTCAGGGGCAGGTATACAACTGCAGCATATTAGAGCAGCCCCTGATTCCTTACTTCTTTTCCTTCCGCGATCAAAGACAGATCAGGAGGGAAAGGGAACCTGGATCCCCGTTCACCCTCAGGTGAACAGCGCATGCTGCCCGGTTAACTGCGTTAACCTTTACCTGGCTCAAAGGCCGCCTGGCCCGGGACAATTTCTGGTCCACGCGGACGGCAGATCCCTTTCCAAATTTCAGTTCGGTAGGGTCCTAAAATTAGCGGCAGTCCAGGCGGGGCTGGACGCTAGCAGACTGGCCCCGCACTCTTTTCGCATAGGGGCCGCGACTAACGCAGCGCAAGCAGGCTCCTCGAGCGAGGACATAAAACGTATTGGGCGTTGGCGGTCCAATTGTTTCAGAACCTATGTCCGTCCAATTGTTTAATGTTTAGATGTTAATTCAGGATACTAAAATGTTTGTCTCCACAGGCACTACCCCCGGAGTGAAGCGAATCTGGATTGTGGGCCACTCCTTTGTCCACTGGGCCTCCCTACGCTGTGCGTCCCTCCCAATTGGCCAATCCCTAGGCTTCCCTCCCAACAAAGCATCCGTTAGGTGGTTGGGTGATAGGGGGATGTGCTGGCCCCAATTAGCAGGAACCATATCTGAGGCCCTGGTACGCTGGGGTAAGCCTCACATTCTTATTCTTCACCTAGGGGGTAATGATGTGGGGGCCATACCAGTTTTACAGTTGATCAAGGTTATGCAGGCAGACATTGGGTGGCTAAGAGTACGCATCCCGGGGATCATGATAGGGTGGTCCCATATAATACCCCGTCTCCACTGGAGGCATATGTCGGCCCATACGGCGGCATACCGGGTTAGGAAGAAGATCAATGCGTCTTTAGCGAAAACCGTCACTGGGTCAGGTGGCTTCGTGGTACGGCACGAAGCCATTTCGGCTGATAGAACCGAGCTGTATAGAAGGGATAAAGTTCACCTTTCAGATGTAGGGCTGGATTTATTCATAGGGGACATTCAGAGAGCTCTGTTACCCCTCCTGTAAATCGGGTTGTGGGTTGGCGGCAAGGGTACCATTAAAATGCTTCCTTGTGGCGGGAGATCCTCGGTCCGGTTGCGCAGGAGAAGGTCGCTAGGGGTGAGTGATGACCAGACTTCCGGGGAGGAGGGTAGGCCCTCACGTGCACGTGACGGTAACCCTCCTTCCTCCCTTTTGAGGGATGGTCACGTGATCTCTGCAACCCCTCAGCGTCATCTCCTTAGGGCAGAGACCCCTCTGCTGCTGTTCCCGTTGGGCCGGTGATCTCCTTGCTGTGCTGGGTTAGCTGATCTCTATGCCGCCATATATTTTCAGTTCTATCAGTTCTATCTAGTTTGTTAGGTTAATAAAATTTTATGGCCTGTGACGGTCACAAAATTTTCCCATAAAAAGTTTGTCGTTATTTTGCACTACATTCTCATGTACATAGTTATTTAATTAAGTTATGTTAAATCCTCTCCTCTGTGAAGAAGGATCCGGTAAGCATTTAATCCCTTAATGCAGTGTAGGGCTTAGTATAAGCCTGGAGCAGTCTAAGGGTTAAGGCTGTAGGAGAGTGGGTTAGAAGAGAGAGGGAAGGTGCTGGGTGCAACATTGTTGCAAGTTAGGGTAGGCCACTCCTTACCAGTAGATAAGCCGAGTTCCCCCCTTGCAACTTCCTCTTCTTCTCCGGATCCTGGCTGAAGCAGTTTTTCCCCTCCCTCCCTTCCCCTTTTGTTAATGATGTTAATGATGTTGTATTTTGTCGGCACCTTAATGGCAGGGCTATGGCTACTCACCCTAAGCCCAATAAGCCATTACTGTAGGATATGGATCTCCTCTCCCTGTTATGCGGTTTACACGGCTTGGTAACAGGGAATCCTTATCTTAGGTGGAAGTTTTGTTTAAAAACTAGTCTGCCAGGTCTTGAGCACTAAAGACAGACGGGGGTGGTGGAGCAGGTGGGTAGAGGAGAGAGTTAAAGGTGGAGAAGAGTTGTTTAGGGTTTTAGGAAAGAGTAGATATGAGAGAAGAGAAGTAGGTTTGCTTGGCTAAGTGAAGGGCAGAAGTGTATGAAAGAAGAATAGTTTTCCTCTAGACACACTCAGCAGTATGGGAGCATTTTTGCAAATAGCATGTTTGCTGAGAGTGCCTGGGCTGTAACTGACGGCATGAAGTTTTGCGCAGTCGGGGTAGGGGCAAGCGTGTCTAGTGCAGAGGAGAGAGTTTTGTTATAGGGGGCTGTAGCAAGATCAGGGCAGGTTATAGTGGAAGTGTGAGGGAGATGATCTTGAATGATTTTTGAAAATTGGAGCAGATCCACAGCATGTAGATTTCTATAGGTGCGGGGGCGGGATGGAGAAGTGGGTTTAGCTGTTGCATTAACATTATAGGTTACCAGGTAATGGTCTGAAATGGGATAAGGGTGACAGGTGGTGTCAGATATAGAGCAGAGGTAGGAAAATACCAGGTCGATGGAGTGTCCATCACTGTGGGTAGGGAATAGGGTGGATTGTGAGAGACCAAAGGAGGATGGGAGTGAAAGAAGTTTAGAGGCAGCAGGGGCAGATGGGTTGTCAATGAGAATGTTGAAGTACCCAAGAATTAGGGTTGGTATATTTGTAGAGAAAGTGAGGAAGCCAGGCGGCAAAGTTGTCAAGGAATCGGGAGGTCGGTCCAGGAGGGCGATAGATGACTGCCACTCTGAGGGAGAGGGGGGAGAACAGGCGAATACTGTGGACTTCAAAGGAGGAGGAGAGAGATGGGATTGGAGGTAGGTACTGATAAGTGCAAGAGGGAGAGAGCAGGATCCCAACACCGCCGCCATGTTTCTCACCTGTAATGGCTGGGTATTTAACATGCGTCAGTAAACGGGCAAATTTGCCCCTTTACGGGCGCACATTAAAATAGTTCTCCACTTGTAATCTAGCCCTCAATAAATACAATTAACTTTTGGCATTTCTATAAAGATTGACATTTATTATCTTACAAATAAACGGAGCAAGATCGGTACATATTTATTTTATGTTCTACAAAAAGATTTATAAAGAAAAAAAAAACATTTCTGTGAAATTTTCATTTTTTTCCTCCTTTGATACGCTGGGCATCTCTGAATGCTGGATGACATGACTAAGCTAATGTTCTGTTTGACGTTTTAGCTTTGTTTGTGTTTAAGGAACAGGCTGTACAGAACTCGCAGAGTGGATTTTAAATCTCTGTTCACAATATCTAGAGGTAAACATAAAAAAAAAGGTTAGAGCAGATAAATATGGACTCAACATGCATATATATTGTCACGCGTTTTACCTTCCCTTTTTCTAACACTGGCAGAAAGGTCTCATTACACATGGTGGAAAGATTTGTTGCTGCAGCGAATCACTTGCTGTCTGCACACAGTATTATCAGGCAGTGTATAGAAATATAACCTTGCTTAAAATATAATCATATAATACACCCACATATTACTAAATTAGTTCTGAAAGTCCAAACATATTTGTTGCTAAATTTAAGGCAATTAGAGACTTTTTTGTTAAATTATATGTACTGGCCAGAGGTAAAGGATATTAAAAAATCTCACATAAAAAGGGACATAAAAAAAGCAAGAATGGTTTAGAGCATTGCTGTTGCACTATTGTTTGTGTTTAACCCCTGCAAAGATTTTAAACACATAGTTAAATCCGCTCTAAAGCAGCAATGCAATACTGGGAGCTAGCTGAATACAGCTGGTGAGCCCATTACAAGAGGCATATGAGTGTAGCCACTAATCAGCAGCTAGCCTCTAGTAGTGGGCTGCTGCTCCTGAGCTTACATACAGTAGGTATGTTTTTTTTAACAAAAGATATCAAGAGAACAAATGAAGAGGTTGATTAAAATCTTTTGTGTTTTTCCCCTGATATTATATATATATTTTTTTTGTTTGTTTCTTCATTAACAAAAGTGTTTGCAATCTGTCCAAGTCAAACATAGCCAAGATTGTTAACTAACACGAGATTCTATCTCTGTTTTCTGACAACGGCACCTGGAACTACCAATAATGGGCTAGATTACAAGTGGAGCTGTATTAAACACACCTACGCTAACTCTGCTAGAAGTTGAGAGTAAAATGTTTTCACATCTTCTCAAATGTCAGGCCAGACATACACGATCACCTATACAATGAAACACAGAAATAGTGCAGACAATCAGTAGAAGGTAGTGGAACAAGGCATATCAGATGCAATTAAGCACAACGAGGGCTAAATAGGCAGATAGGGTCCTCTGAGTCACCTAGCAGATATGACTTGTGCCACGTGATACCTCAGCATCTGGATTTCAGTCCATTGGGCGTTACTTCATGTGGGTAGTATCTCTCGCTGATCTTCGTATTAAAGGGTCAAGATACAAAAAGCATTAAAGGGACAGTATACACTCATTGTTATATAACTGCATGTAATAGACACTACTATAAAGAATAAGATGCACAGACACCGATATAAAAATCCAGTATAAAACTGTTTAAAAACTTACTTAGAAGCTCTTGGTTTACCTCTGTTGAAAAGGTAGCTGGAAAGCCCACTGCAAGTGGGAAATAAGACACTCCCCCCCCCTCCCCCTTCTTTTGCATATGAAAAGACCCTTTACACAAACAGGAGGAAGCTGAAGAAGGTAGCTGACGGTATTCACATAAAACTTTGGGGCTTGGTTAAGAGTCTGAAAATCAGAGCAATGTTATTGAAAAATAAGCAAAACTATACATTAAAAAAAAACAACAACTTTATGAGCTATATAAATAGATCATCTACAAAACATTTATGCAAAGAAAAAATGAGTGTATAATGTCCCTTTAAGAGGAAACAGGATACAGGCCAGATATATCACAGGGGAACAAAATGCCACAGTAGCAGTGTCAGATTAAAAATGTATTTAAAAAGAGAAAATGTTGCAAGCAACGCATTTCTCAGTGCAGCACAAACAGTTTCATAAGACTTATTCCGATGTTTAATTGTGAGTTGCCTTGTTCCATTATCTTCTGTTGATTGTCTATGTTTACTGCAATGAGGCTCCTTCTGTGTTTCACTGTATTCCTCTCATTTCCTGCAGATCTCATTAGCTCTATGGGATATTACATATTTGGCTATCCAGTACATATACATATGTAGATGTTTGTCCTGTCCACTAAGTGCCAGATTACGAGTGGAGCGCATATGTTTATGCGCAAGCGATATCAGGTTTTTGTGATCATTTGTGCGCAGATTAAATTGTGTTTGTATTACAAGTTGAAGATAAATGCAATCGCATGGGAGTAATTCAAGTTGACGCTCATTGGGTTAGTGCGTACTCAGAGCTATGGGTAACTGTTTCGTGAAACAAAAAAGTATCACAAAACACATCAAAAATACATTACAAAGCATACTTACACTCATAATAACAACATCTAATAAAAATGATTGGAAAAAAAATTGCAAAAAAAAGTTATAAGAGCGCAAAGATATGAGGTTTCTGCAAAAGGCTTTAACATTGAGATCTCTTCATGTCGGGTTAGAGCCCTTGAGAACGAGTTCGGTTTAGCGCTCAAGTAGGGTTTTTTCCCCACTTTTTTGCTTCATTGACTTATATAGGGAATACATTATCACGCACACGATATTCTAATTGCGCTAGAAGTAAGCTGTCTGTGTGTGTCTGGTTAGCTCAAACGCGATAACTTTTTACTTCCAACTTGTAAAACGAGCATAATCTGACACACGCAAAAAGTTTACTTCTAGCTCAATTAGCGCTCTAGCGAAATCGCTAAATAGCGCTCCACTCGTAATCTGGCTCTAACAAGGGATAATACAATAGTGCGGATCATAGGTTTAATGAATCTAGGCCATACATTTATTTATACATATGTGGCTGTTTCAGAGTGTATTGCACATGTGCATGATAATAGAATTATTCTAAACCGTCTCAGAATACCGGCATACATGTCTGAACGGCAAGTTTTACATTTTATCAACTCCCTTTGTGTGTTGAATTTAATGAGGCCCATTTATCCATAACCTGTCCGCCTGCTCTGAGCAAGCGGACAGAGATCGCCACAATTCAACCCGATCGAGTACAATCGGGTTGATTGACACCCCCTTGCTGGCAGCCGATTGGGGGTGAAGGCGGCGTTGGTGGTGCAATGCTCTCCGCATTCAGCAAAGTCTGTCGGACCTGATCTGCACTGTCGGATCAGGTCTGACAGACCTTTAATAAATAGGCCTCTATGTGTCTATTTTGTTGCCGGAATAAAAGGCAAAACTCAGGGGAATTGTGACTGCTGAAATTGATGCTGACAATGTACCATATGGGTGATTTTTACTCTATCTGCTTGGATATGATCCAAACTTTTTCCATTACAGAAATAGTGTTATTATTTGGATTGTGATCACTCAGAATTTGAAAAACACACATCGGGAGCCAAAAAAACACCAATAAATATGATTGGAAATTACCCCGAAATTTGACAATAGAATTAAACTGAAAAGTCTCTTAAAATTGTATGTTCTGTCTGAATCATGAAGCTTTAATTTCTCATGTCCCTTTAATGTTGCAATGATGCCAAGTACAAGTGTCCCATAAACCATGGTATTATAGAAATTAGGATCTGAAAGGTACAGTAAACTTAAAATAAAAAGCCCTATATTAGCAAAATGATATTATTGTCTGACTTTACACCACCAACAGTATTTTCTCAGCATTTTTTTTTAAACTTTGAGAGTTTTAGTGGGTCTTAGGGTAGCAGTGGGTTTTCGGGGGTCTTCGGTTGTGGTTTAGTTTACGACGTATGTGGGTGAGACCACAGTAAGGTGAGTCTTGGATTAGGCCTCAATTTAGGGATAGGGTGTTCTTACATTAGGGATCAGTTTAGGTTGGGGATCTTGTGTTTGGAGGGTCCATGGTGATAGGCTGATTAGCAGTTGGGGGTAATAGTGAAAGGGGGGTTTATAGGAGCAATTAGCAGCAAGAGATTTTAGCCAGGGGTATGTGGAGCTGTGGCAGTTTAGGTATGAACAGCTTTTAGGATTTGTTTTTTGTGCATTGGGGGTTTGGCAGTTTAGGAGTTAATTGTGGTTAGGGGACTCAGTCAAAGGTTTTTTTATGATCAGATGTGGCAGTTTAGATGTTAATAGTGGTAGGAGGGTTAAGCCATGCTGTTTATTTTGTGTTGTAGGGTTTTGGCGGTTTAGGGTATTTTTGCATTGAGGGTTGTCGTGGTTTAGGGGTTATAGTGTAATGGGGCAGTAGTTAGAAAAGTAATGTTTTTTGTTTTATAATTTATTTATTTTATTTTGTTGGCCCAGATCCTAGCAGCCTGATATATATGAGGGGCAGAATATTTTCCATCATTAACAGACCTGTTTGCTGAGTAGTCAGCAGCAGGGAGCATTTTGGAAACCAGACCACTGACCTTCAGAATTGATAGGGTATTGTAATGTCTCTCCGTCCATTAACAAATCCAAGGCAAGAGAAACATTGTGGATCTGTTGATAAAACAAAACAAACAAACACATCAGTGGCTGATCATCACCATACAAAATATGTCTTAAAGAGACAGTAAGCACCTTGTAATTACATTTTTCAGAAGTCATACAATAAGCTTACATACATGATGGTTGAGTATGAAAATGTTTTTAATACATTGTTATCTTGTTTGCTGCAATCATATCTTAAGTCAACCCACATCAGGACTCAAGTGGATACAGCTAAACACTGTAATTTTGGAAACAAAATATCCTTTGTTTTGCTCTCTTGTTGGGGCCAATTAGGGACAGATATGTAGCAGGGTTACAAGCCTAAAATGTGTTTCAAATGTGCATATTCCAAAACCCAGAATTATTGTATAAATATTTTACTGTCCCTTTAACTATGAGACAGGTCACAATATATTGGCAGCACAGACATACTCATAATTTTGGTGCAGTGTTTCCATACTGTGGGGGGGGAATCTAGTAAAACTAGTAAAAAGTAACTTTAACTGAAAAAAAAGTATGTTTCTAGAGCATTGTATTTTAAAACAATTTCTGTTCTGTCACTATGTGTCCGTGCTCCTGAAAAATCTCTATGCTGCTCCAAGTGGGGATATGTCCAGTGATATGCAATCCATAGCGCTTTCATTTTGTCACTCATATAACATGCCCAGTTATATTTTATGTGTAATGTCCCTTTGAGAAAAAATTGTTTAAATTGATATTGAAACATCTATAGGAAAGTGCATATCTGTGTACAAATCCTTAGGGGTCAATTTATCAAGCTCCGTACGGAGCTTGATGCTCCGTGTTTCTTAAGACCGCTGCTCCACAACCTGTTCGCCTGCTCTGAGACAGCGGACAGAAATCAATCCGATCGAATATGATCGGGTTAATTGACACCCCCTGCTAGCGGCTGATTGGCCGCGAATCTGCAGGGGGCGGTATTGCACCAGCAGTTCACAAGAACTGCTGGTGCAATGATAAATGCCGACAACGTATGCTGTCGGCATTTATCGATGTGCAGCGGCGGCGGACATGATACGCTTAATCGTATCATGTCCGCTCACACATTAATAAATTGACCCCTTACAAATCAGTAGCTCATTGGCTGATAAATACAGCTCTTTACATACAGAGATACAAAAAAAATGTTATACTTTTTAAAGCAAAAAAAAAAAGTTGGGAGTGAACTGAGCACATCTGGAGAGCCAATCACAAGTGACGTATATGTGTTTATCCACCAATCACCAACTAGCTCCTAGGACTGCATTGATTCTGAGCCTACCTAGGTATGGTATTCAGCAAATGAAATCAAGAAAACAAAGTAAAATTTATTTTTAAATAAAGTATATCAAAATGTGTCTTTTAAATCTAATGTTCTGTCTGATCCATAATAGGTTGAAATTTTGATTTTATGTCCCTGTAATGTTAACCTAAGTCTAATTGCAAGGAAAGACTTATTCCATACATTACCAGCTTAATCAGAGTTTTAATAGTGGTGATCTCATATCCTTTTTTATGGTTTACAGTTGGTGTAAGAGAAATTGACAAGTTGATTTAAGGTTTCAGTTGCACTCCGTGGCTGACAGGCAGGAAGGCGCCGGTGAGTATGCAGATCTGCACAAGTGTTTTGATTTGAATGACAGCAAAAATAAAATGTTTGCTCCTAGCCAAACGAATCCTACTGCTACAGGGAACTCATGAATCTTTCATCAAACAGGTGAAAATATACAATTTATGTAAAACCTCCTGGGGTAGACATTGGCAGTGCAGAAGCATTTTGTTGCTAGATTAAGTTGCTATGAGTATGGGCATACCAAAGTATTAAGGGCTTATTCTATATGGGACACCCTGAGGTTCATTATGTGGACAACACGAATGCCTCCTTCTAACTAAAGAAATGAATGAGAAGAATAGCTTGAGCATCCATTGTATTAACTAGCTAAAGCTTCAAATGTGAAGTCTTATAGTCAGCATATTTTTTTATTATTAAGTGATGAACAGCTTACAGTTATACCCAGCATTATAACATAAAAAGCATTATAACCTAAAGGAGATAGAATTACTACTATTTTGCTGGAAATATCATATTCTATTAGTGGTGGTTTGTTCACTGGAGATTAGTGCATTCAGATGAATACAAAAAAATCTCTAATTTTGTTGTAGTCTTTGCATTTATTTCAAAGTGATCCTTGTCAGTTAATCTATTAAGCCAACAAGTATATAAGCTTTACTTTTTTTTCTAGCTAATCCTGACCCCATAAAATAGTTGTACCTATATTGTGATGATGCTGGTGTGATGAGAGCAGGATGTGATGTCACTAATTTGGGGGCGGGGCTTAGGTCCGGTAGTCTGTGTCGTAGTTATTTAGTACAATCAACCTGACCAGATGTATGTTTCTGTGCTCTGTAATAAAATAGAGTTGTACCATCATTGCTGTGTCCTGCATATGTCCTGCATCTCATGACATGGTGTCAGAAGTTCTGGCCTGTGCTTCTGTTCCTGATCGATGACAATGTCAAAGTTTACCCCACCTGAGCCTTTTGACTTCTCTCAGCCTGCAGCTTGGCCGACATGGCGTCAGCGGTTTCAGCGCTTCAGGATTGCTTCCAAACTGAACAAGGAGAGTGGTGAAGTACAAGTTAATTCTCTTTTATACTCTATGGGGAAAGATGTGGAGCCAGTGTTCAATGCTTTTACTTTCCAAGAAGGGGAAGAATTTAACTTTCATATAGTTATGGATAAACTCAGTGCCCACTTTGTGCCCAAAAGAAATGTGATTCATGAGAGAGCTTGTTTTCACAAACGTAATCAGCGTGTGGGAGAATCTGTGGAGTCATTTGTGCGCAGCCTGTATGAACTAGCTGAATTCTGTGAGTTTGGTGTTGCTAAAGAAGAGCAAATCAGAGACAGAATAGTTATTGGAATTGCAGATGCTGAAGTCTCACTGAAGCTGCAGTTAGAGCCTGATTTAACATTAGATGGGGCTATTAGGATGGCCCGACAGAGTGAACTGGTGAAAAAGCAAAGTGCTGATCTGAGGTCTGAGAGTATTGTGGATGAAGTGCAACAGTCCAAGAAAACTCCTAGTAAAAGGCACAGTGTGAGCGGTAGATCTAAAATAATGGACAGGCCTAGAAGTGGATGGGCGCAGCATGCCCGATGTACATGGTGCTTCCGTGCCCATGATCAGAGTGTTATATGCCCTGCCAGAGATAAAAGATGCAAAAAATGTAACAGAATGGGCCATTTTGAAGTGGTGTGTAAAACTGAATACATTAAGGAGATGCAGGTGGACAGTGACCAGGAGGGTCAGGAAGTGTCTTTTGTGGGGTCTGTTGTGGAACGGCCAAGCTCAGAAGAAGATTGGAAAGCTACTTTTACTGTAATGGGAGCCAAAGTTGATTTTAAGATTGACACAGGAGCAGATATCACTGTAATGTCTTTTGCTGCATTTATGAAACTGCCTCGACAGCCCCAGCTGACGAAGGTTACTACAAATGTCCATAGTCCCGGTGGCCGCATTGATTGTGCGGGGAAATTTCTTGCCAGCTGTGAGTACAAGCAAAGAAAATTCACCATGTGGATGCATGTGATTCGAGGCCAGTGTGTTAGCAATTTATTGAGCAGAAAAGCAGCCTGTGATTTGGGCCTCGTGGCCAGAGTAAATGAGATCTCCGAAGATATGTTTGGCGAATTGTGCCTACTGAATTGCAAGCCAGTTCGTATAGCACTTAAAAGTGACGCAGTCCCATACAGTATTTCTACTCCCCGTATAATTCCGTTCCCGCTCATGCCTCAAGTGGAGAAAGAGCTTATGCGCATGAAGTCTATGGGGGTTATTGAAGAGGTTGTTGAAGCAACTGATTGGTGTGCCCCTATTGTTCCAGTTGCAAAGAAAAACGGAAAGGTGCGCATCTGTGTGGACCTGAAAAGGTTGAATGAGGCAGTGAAGAGAGAGAGATTTGTGCTGCCGACATTAGAATGTATGAGTTTAGATTTCCACTGGCGCTTGTAGAATAAGCTAGGATTTATACTACCATCATTTGTGTGATTTATCTAAGTGACTCTGAATATTATCAAATCAATTCAACAAAAGTAAAAAGACAATTGTGTCTGTGAGTTTCAAACAACGAATTATAGGATATATGTCCTAGTGTGGACTGATATATTATATTGTCTAAGTATAATATAAAGAATAATAATATTGTTTCTGTGATTTTAGATAGATTGGAAAGTGTCCGTGATGCGTGTTTTTTCTTTTCTTTGATTAGAGTAATGTGAGGTTAAAAAATGTAAGTAGCGCTTGTGATGATAGATATTACAGTGAAAAATGTTGGATAGAACTTTGTCCGTAAATAAAGAAGATAGTGTATGTATATAAAAAAAAGGTTTAATGATCTATATTGACTATAGACAATTCAATATATAGCAATAAGATTCATAAAAGTAGTGGCAAATCCAACAAATAAAAACAAATAAAACAAGGGACGTCTCCCTATAGGTACTTCGGTAAGTCAAATGACCTAATAATGGATGGTCTTTAAATATAACTCAAAAACAAAATGTCACCTTGTGTAAGGAGAGGTTATTAACAAGCTGTAAGGTACCTTACAAAAGTCTGTTTGGAATCGTGTATGAGTCGATGTTAAGCTTCTGTGAGCGTCCTTCTCCGTTCCGCTCCTTCGCGGCTTAAAATGACAAGCCTCCGTTTCTGATTGGTGGTTGGAGGTCACACCTCTCTTAGGATAGGCTGTGACGGTGCACGCTGGATGTTTGGCGTGTTTAGATGTAGGTGATCTTTTTCAAGCTGTTTGAACTTACAGCTGTTAAAACTTTTCCTTTTGCACTTATGTGAGCGGTATTGTAGATCCGCTGTCAGAAAGATAAAAAGTGTGCACTTATGTGAGCGGTATTGTATTGTATGCTGCCGACATTAGAAGACATAGCTCCAAAGTTGGCTGGAGCGAAGTTCTTTTCTACATTAGACGCTTCTAGCAGCTTTTGGCAGATCCCCCTGGATCCAAAGTGACGCAAACTGACTACCTTTATCACACCGGTAGGTCGGTTTTGCTTCTGCAGACTCCCCTTCGGGATATCCTCTGCTCCAGAAATTTTTCAAAGGGAAATGAGTTCTCTCCTAAGTGACCACGTGGGCATGGCAGTCGACATGGACGACATTCTGGTGTATGGGTCTACAGCGGAGGAGAATGATCAGCATTTAAGTTGTGTGCTGCAGGCTATCAAAGAGTCTGGGCTGAAGTTAAATAAAGAGAAATACAATTTTAGGAAAACTGAATTATGTTACTTTGGGCATATCATCAATGGGGATGGCATCAAGCCAGACCCCGAGAAAATTTGTGCTATTGAACAGATAAAAAGTCCTTCTGATGTACATGAGCTGAGACAGATATTGGGCCTTGTAAATTATGTGGGCAAGTTTCTTCCAGATTTATCAACAGTTCTACACCCTATCACAGAGTTGCTAAAGAAAGACGTTGCCTGGGTCTGGGGACCTTCACAAGAAAAAGCTTTTATGCAGGCCAAGTCCCTGCTGGGGTCTGCCCCAGTGCTGGGGTTCTACGACCATTCCAAAAAGACTGTGGTTAGTGCTGATGCAAGCAGTTATGGGTTGGGGGCTGCTCTCCTGCAATTAAATGAAAATAAACTACAGCCCATCGCCTATTGTTCCCGCACACTGACGGCTGCAGAGTCAAAATACACTCAAATTGAGAAAGAGTGCCTGGCTGCAGTTTGGGCCTGTGAGCGCTTTCAGCGTTATCTAGTGGGTTTGGAGAAATTTAGTCTGGAGACTGACCACAAACCGCTAGTCCCTCTAATCAACTCTTATGATATCGACAAAACACCCTTAAGATACCAGAGACTTTTAATGAGACTGCTCAGATTCAATGTTCAGGCAGTGCATGTGCCGGGGAAACAACTGGTTGTGGCGGATACACTATCCAGGCTCCCGCTGGCTGCTGCTGAAGAATCCTCCACTGAATCTGATGTGAAAGTGTTGATTCAGTTCTGGCCTCTAAGTCCATTTCTTCAAGGAAACTGGAGGAGATAAAGAAAGAGATATATTTGGACACAGATCTGCAAGAGGTTATAAAGTACATAAAAGAAGGCTGGCCCGAGAGCCGGCAGCCTGGATGTCTTTAAGTTCTTACCAGCCAGAGAGGTCGCAGCTCACAGAGCTGGAGGGGTTGGTGCTGTTCCAAGACTGCATCATTATTCCTGTCAGCATGAGGAAGGAGATGTTGAACAGGATTCACGATGGCCACTTAGGCATTACAAAGTGCAGAGAAAGGGCAGCTACAGCTGTGTGGTGGCCTGGGATCAGCTCCGACATTGCAAATCACGTGTCTAAATGTGCCTTTTGCCGGGAACGCCGGCCTACTCAGAGAAGGGAGCCCTTGATTCTACTCCGTTGCCTGCGGGGCCGTGGCAGAAAATAGCTGCTGATTTGTGTGAACTGTACGGGAAAAAGTTCCTTGTTGTGATCGACTACTATTCTAGGTATTTGGAAATTGCACCTCTGAATGATATCACAAGTCAAGCCGTTATCATTCGTCTGAAGAGCTTGTTTGCCCGGTGGGGCATTCCAATGGAGCTGGTGAGTGATAATGGTATGCAGTTCGCTTCTACAGAGTTCAGTGCTTTCAGCAGGGAATATGACTTTGTACATTCCACGTCAAGTCCACATTATCTGCAGGCCAACGGAATGGCTGAAAGGGCAGTTCAAACAACAAAATTCATTCTAAAGCAATCTGAGCCATACCTAGCCCTCTTGTCATACAGGGCGAAGCGCCTTTCAAGCCACCGGGTTTAGCCCGGCACAGCTGATGCTAGGACACCAGATTTGCACCACTTTACCCTCGGTGGGTGTCTTCAAGCCGCCTGGCCCTGTTCCTCGGGACGAAGTCCTTAGGAGGGATGAAGAGGCCAAAAAGGGTTATTGTTTCTTCTACAACAGGAGACATTCTGTCAGGCCCTTATAGGAACTGAATGCAGGGCAAACTGTCAGAATTAAACTGGATGATAAGAAGGAATTGAAGACGCCTGCTACGGTAATTGGACGGTCTCCAGAACCAAGGTCTTATACAGTCCTTAATGATGGAGGGACGGTTACATGCCGTAACCGAAGACATCTTCAGCCTGTACCTGAGAGTCTGAAACCGGATGCCTCAGTACCACCGCCAGTGGGATCCCCTGTTCTAAGAGAGGTGCCTTCCCCTCAGCAAGATCACAGCAGGGATATATCTTTGCCTCCAGCGGACTCTTATTCACCATCTTCTGTATCAGAGGACAGTTCATGCAAAGTTACATCAAGCGGAAGAGTGGTGAAACTTCCGGCCCGATATAGGGACTGACTTTAGCTAGAACAGTGACCGGAAGTATGGGCAGAATAATCCCATGGTCACTGTGGACTAGGGTAGTCTACCCCGATGTCCAAGTCAGGATGTAATTTATGTGTTTATATTTTCTGAACCTATTTGCTTATATATTGTTCGAAAAAAAATGTTGTTGTATACTCTGTTTGTGTACCTTGTTATTTGTTATATTCAAATGTATGCTTCGCCTTTGAAAAAGGGGAAGATGTGATGAGAGCAGGATGTGATGTCACTAGTTTGGGGCGGGGCTTAGGTCCGGTAGTCTGTGTCGTAGTTATTTAGTACAATCAACCTGACTAGATGTATGTTTCTGTGCTCTGTAATAAAATAGAGTTGTACCATCATTGCTGTGTCCTGCATATTTCCTGCATCTCATGACAGCTGGCTTATAGCATTAGCATTACCAACTACTCTATTTACGTTTAAGCTACTTTCCAGCTGCTCCTCATCTGCCTTAAAGATCTTCCCCATACAAAATAAGGGCTTAACGATTTCCTGTTATTTAACAAGTAACATTATCAAAATTTACCTGAATTCAATGACCCCCATGAGCAAATTTTAGACAAATAAAATAAATAAATAAATTTAATAATGAATGATTCATCCAAAACGAATTTGTTTATGTCTGTGATCTTGTCTGTTAATTGACAAATTACTCATGTCAATACTATTTATATTACTATTTCAATTGTTTTTTTATTCTTTTAATTATTAATTTTTTTATTGTAATTATTTTCTATATATAGTGCCTTTTTATTTATATTGTCATACTTTCTAAAGAGATTAAAAACATCCTTAACAGGATTGTTCGCTGCAATTGTGAAACTACCTATACTGCCACAATCCACATTGCATTCCCTGGTGGTTAAGGAGTTAATAATGTGATGGGGCAGTAATTTGGAAAATAATCTTTATTATGTATTTTTGGATTTTTTTATTTGTGCTTTCACTAGACATTGTGCAAGAACAAACTGCTTTGCTTGTGCTACCACAATGAATACTGTTCTTAATAAATATCATAGTCCTGTTGTTAAGATACATATATTGAAAGAGAATTACAAATGTTTTACAGGGACATGAAACCTTCTGAGATTTTACTATAAAATACTTAAAGGGACACTGAACCCATTTTTTTTTTTTCTTTCGTGATTCGGATAGAGCATGCAATTTTAAGCAACTTTCTAATTTACTCCTATTATCATTTTTTCTTCGTTCTCTTGCTATCTTCAATTGAAAAAGAAGGCATCTAAGCTATTTTTTGGTTCAGACCCTGGATAGCACTTGTTTATTGGTCGGTTAAATTAATCCACCAATCAGCAAGAACAACCCAGGTTGTTCACCAAAAATGGGGCGGCATCTAAACTTACATTCTTGCTTTTCAAATAAAGATACCAAGAGAATGAAGAAAATTTTTATAATAGGAGTAAATTAGAAAGTTGCTTACAATTGCATGCTCTATCTGAATCATGAAAGAAAACATTTGGGTTCAGTGTCCCTTTAATGATATGCAGTAAAAACAACCCTGCAGAATACTTTCACTATTTATTTTTCCCCTTTTCCTGTAATCAGAAGCTTGTGGGTTTCCAATTTAAATTCTAGGGGAATAACATATTTCAGTCATTGGCTACACACTCTAGTGACTCATTTATAAATGTCCTTGACACAATTACATATCTAAGTATGCTATAGCCTGATGCATATATGTAACATTCGAGTGAGTGTCTGGGTGCCAGTTTACTGAAACTGCCTATGAAAACTACTATCTGATACTCAATAACTTTAACCATATGGTGAAAAGAAAATAAAGTCATAATTTATAATCCTTTTTGCAACTTACCTTATTTTCATGTGAGCCTGGTGTTAGGAAGAAGCTGCTTAGGTTTATAAAGTAGCCTTCCAACTGGCCAATTAGCAGCAACAAAATCACCCCATCTGCAAACTACAGAAAGATATTAGACTCATAAGGCATCGTCACAATAGTGTGATGTTATAAAGGTATCTGCATTGTTATCAAGGTAAAATATCAGTGTTGAAATTTGCGTTAGAAGGCATCTGGCATTTCACTACACTTCACTGTTGGAGGGCAATGGTTTACTGCCAGTAGCAGAATGATAAAAGCAGTATTGTCATCTACAGCGAAGGTGTAATGTAAATGATCCCTTTAGCCCTGGAGACATCCGGCTAAAATGTACCGGTCCTTGAGGTCACTTGGGTTGAGAAATAATGCTTTAGACAGTATTGAATGACAATACAATTTACATGTGTCAACCGAAACTCAACCTGTTTTGTTACAATATTGAAACTAGAACATGAATATTAAACCTATATGAGTCGGAGGATTGTGGGCATTTTGTATATGTGTGTATATTGTGTTATATTGTTTATTATACTGTAAAATAATATATTTTTTACTGATCATGTTTTATTTTATTATTGCGGTTGCACTGTACCAAACGTTATTAAAATGAAACATGTTCACATAATTAAATACTTTTGGGAAATTCATTTTTTATTGTAATGTCCCTTTAAATCTAACAAATTAGGTTTTGGTGACAACTGGAGTTGAAAAAAATCGTAATGAAACAATTTTGCTGACACTGAACCTTAGGGCAAAGGTTGTGTCCGGGCCCCCATTTCTATATTGTTGTTTCTGGCCTTTTGCAATTATCAGAAGCTGACTGTGACTTGTCCTTCCCCCCTGGATAGTTTGTGCACAAGATCTGCGCTTGTGCAGCCATCCTGTATAACAATGGTGGCAGATTTGTTTGTACAGCAACACTGTGGTAGCCATCTTGGAAACCCTTAAACAATATCTCCAAAGGCAAAGTCATACATTTCCTTACAATGTGAGCACTATTTTGCAGGGGGCACTGGCATGATGCAGGTGAAGCCTGAGTCAAACAGGACAGGTCCCCCTGTAGCAAAGCCAGCACCTTAAGGTGTGGTCTCAACTATCATTTGATACCTCTGAGACCCCTGTACTAATGCCCCTATTGCAGAGCATATCTAGGTGGGCCACTTAGGCACTATATGGAATCAGTGTTTAAAATGTATAATATTAGAAAAATAGTTGTAAACACTGTTGCCATATAGTGCTCAGGACATGTGCATGTTTCTTAGCGTAACTAGGTATACTCCTTAAAAGACGGCACCAAGAACAAAATGTGATAATAGAAATACATTAGAACATCTTTTAAAGCTCTATCTGAATCATGTGTAATTTATACTTGCACGTATCTTGTGTGGCTTTATATTTATTGGCTTGATTTAACAGATAAAATTATGTGCAATAAATCCAATAATGCAAACTATTCCTTCTTTTTTTTTTTTAGACTTTTCCTAAAATATGTTCTGATGTTCTGCTATCCACTCTTCCAGACTTATGTTTAATCACCCAACTAGTCAGTAAACAGTGGTATTTTACTCAGGCACCCCATACTAACGCCATTTGAGTGCCCTCCCGTGTGCATGTGCAGTTGCGCACAAGAAGAAACAGCCGGCAATGAAAGCTTGCGCTGTACTGTAAGAGGCCATGCTAATGTGGAGCTGGTAACTAACATTTGTGTACAAAATCTATTTGCATACTCCAGATTTCCCCCAGTCCTACCAAGGCATGATCTCCATGATCCCTGCATAATCAGCCCCATGGAGGAAGTTCAATGGTGAAGAACTTTGAAGGCAACGACTACAGAAGGTATTTATTGAACAGTTTTATGTTTGAGAATTTTTTGGAATTGGAATTTTTGCATTTGTGTCTTTTTTAAAGATACTTTGGTTCAATGTCCTTTTAAAAGCCGAATTTATGAATATGATATAACCATAAAATCTGTTTTTCTTATATTCGGTTGAGTAAAGAAAATACTCATGCTTTTATCTTAGGTTTGTCATTGGGGTTTCCACACAAGCACATGCAAGTAAAATATAAACTATCAATGACAAAATAAATCATGCCAACTAATTCAATAGTAGTGATGTGTTTGAAAGCATGGCATGTGTGATTATTACAATAATATAAATACTTCTCATATTTTACTTTATATCCCTTTAAAGGGACATAAACCAATTTTTCTTGACTTATTCAGACAGAGCAATTTTCAACAACATTCTAATATATGCTTCTATTATCTAAATTGCTTAATTGACCTTGAGAGCAAATGATTAGAGAGACAAGGTGAGAGAGACTAATAATGATAGTTCACAGGAAAGTAGCATTAACCAAAATATCTCTGGGAAAATTTGACAAGCACAATCTTTAGATGTATTTTACAGCAGAAGGCAGCAAAATAAATTAGGAATGTGCATTGGTGCATGGTGTAGTCAATTAAACATTTTATGTGATTGTGTTGTTACATTTTGAGTTACATGGTCCTTTAATTTTCCCCTATAACACTGTTTATTACATGTATATGGTCAGCCATTTGTCTATATATGTCAAATGAAAAAGACAGCAGTGACCTATATCCTAAGCAGTGCACACCTGAAGTCACAGTGTATTGTACCTGAGTATCCAGATCTGTCACTGTGAGGTTCAGATTTGCAAGATGTTTGTTCACAAAGTTAATTATTGCCTGAAAGACAAAAACAAAATAGACTAATGACATTTTTACAGTTAAATGGACAAAAAAGGGCAAAAATATTGACAATGGAATCGATCACAATTCTTAATAAAAGCCTAGCAAATGGTCTATCTGCAAAAATCTGCATAGGCTTTACTAGTGAATTTAGAAAAAAAATCATAAGACATAATTTCCTGAAGGTTTGTGATTAACCCCATCAGTGACCGGGATTACAAGTGGCTCACTATTTAGCGCTCCCACTCAAGTGTAAACATCGCTAGAAGTAATATTGTTGCGTTTACAGGTTAGCAGGCGTATTACAAGTTGAAAGTAAAAGTTTGGCATACGAGCAAAAGCTGATGCACGCTAACTTAAGGACTTTGTATAGCACAACTGTGTTAACTTATTCTCCTGTAGACATCAATTGAGAGTGCAAAAGAAAAAAAACAACACTTATCCTTTGCGGACTAGCATGACAGGAGTTAATATTTCCAATTACAATGTTCTTCACATACAGGAAAATATTATTTTTATTTTAAATAGATATTTCTATATATATTGATACCTTAGTATGTATGTGTGTATATATACACAGTATATATATATATATATATATATATATATTCACAGAAAGATATGCACTCACAGGAACGAACAACCAGCTCAATACCATTGTTAGCCTGATTTATGGCGATTTACCACCTGGGTGCAACTTCTTTTAGCCCAGTTAAGCTTTTCACAGAGTAGAACTTTCCTGTAGTATATCAGTCTGATCCCGCCTATTACGGTCAGTCCAGCGCCGAAATACCAGGCAATTCCTCTCTGAACAAGGAACACAGCAACCCCAGACGATCATTTCGGCCTTCATTGGGCCTCGTCAGTGAGGTGTAGCAGTATTCCTCTAAGCACACTGAGCAAGGAGTCCACGTCTGGTTGCCCCTTTTTCCCATAGGGAGACTAAATACACACAGAGAGAAATGCACTCACAGGAACGAACAACCAGCTCAATACCATTGTTAGCCTGTTCTATGGCGATTTACCACCTGGGTGCAACTTCTTTTAGCCCAGCAATGCTTTTCACAGAGTAGAACTTTCCTGTAGTGTAGCAGTATTCCTCTAAGCACACTGAGCAAGGAGTCCACGTCTGGTTGCCCCTTTTTCCCATAGAGAGACTAAATACACACAGAAAGATCGTCTGGGGTTGCTCTGTTCCTTGTTCAGAGAGGAATTGCCTGGTATGTGGAGGAAGAGACCTTCAATGACATTAGTGAGGACAAGGAACGGGACATGGCTAGCTTGGTATCCAACCTTGTGAAAATGGTAGTTTGCGATTGTGCAAATGGACTGTTTGCGGTTGTTTGCGGTGCGTTAAAGGGACAGTCTAGGCCAAAATAAACTTTCATGATTCAGATAGAGCATGTAATTTTAAACAATTTTCCAATTTACTTTTATCACCAATTTTGCTTTGTTCTCTTGGTATTCTTAGTTGAAAGCTTAACTTAGGAGGTTCATATGCTATTTCCTTAGACCTTGAAGCCCACCTCCTTCAGATTGCATTTTAACAGTTTTTCACCACTAGAGGGTGTTAGTTCACGTATTTCATATAGATAACACTGTGCTCGTGCACGAGAAGTTATCTGGGAGCAGGCACTGTTTGGCTAGACTGCAAGTCTGTCAAAAGAACTGAAAAAAGGGGCAGTTTGCAGAGGCTTAGATACAAGATAATCACAGAGGTTAAAAGTATATTATTATAAATGTGTTAGTTATGCAAAACTGGGAAATGGGTAATAAAGGGATTATCTATCTTTTAAAACAATAAAAATTCTGGTGTAGACTGTCCCTTTAAACAGGGAATTTGGTCTGTCACTGTGAAGCGGGCGAAACCCTTACACTACCTGATTGATACAACATCATACCTGATGTTTTAAAGCACGTTATTCCAAACAATTTAGGAATGTTAGGTGATTTATGCCCTTTATGGCTTAAAAACAGACTCTGCATCAACTATGTAATTTTCCATGGGAGTTTTGCCATGGATCCCCCTCCGGCATGCCACAGTCCAGGTGTTGGTCCCCTTGAAACAACTTTTCCATCACTATTGTGGCCAGAAAGAGTCCCTGTGGGTTTTAAAGTTTGCCTGCCTATTGAAGTCTATGGCAGTTCGCCCGGTTCGCCCGTTCGCGAACAGTTGCGGTAGTTCGCGTTCGCCGTTCGCGAACCTAAATTTTTATATTTGCGACATCACTAATGCTCTGTACACCCCCAGTCATCAATTGTAATGGGTTGACTGTGGTACCAGTCTTTGTCAGCCAGTCCTGTTTGTTACAGCAAGGTTGCTTCAGGGACTTGGGAGATCTGTGTTTTTGAGAGGATAATTCAGGGAAAAATGGAAAAACTTCCCCCAACTTTCTAAGGTAGAAACTCCATGCTCCCCCTTGAATGGCATTAGATTAGAGAAATATGGCCAGTCCCGACCTAGCAACACTTTGACAGGGAGCCAAGTTGATACTCCTATTTGAAGGCATGCTTCCTGGTCCCTTACTATTAGAGAAACCATTGCTGTCGGATATGTCTTTGTATCCCCATGAATACATTCGATGCACTATTTAGAATCATAACAGATTAAATCTCTGGAAGAAGATCCTTGAGAACAAGGGGTTTTCCTGAGTCCACAAGTGCATAAACCCATTTC